>NC_081414.1:366557991-366857991 GCF_030272615.1 Cryptomeria japonica | reverse complement strand
TGGAAAGGGTAGACGCCTTCCGAAAAAAAATTCAAAATCTTCGACCCTTTACAAAATTAGAAATATTCGCCCCTTTATAATCTTCCTACTCACTCCAAAATGCCACTTTATTTGAAAAAAAAAAGATTGTTTGCAAAAATAACTCTTATTATTTTCGCATTTGATTGATTTGGTTTTTTTAATGGAAAAAATAATTATTTTTTATATGTGGTTCAAGCAACCGGTCACTTGTACGATCGGTCGCGTCGGCCATCATAGTTCCGGTGGGAAATATTTTTGAATAGTTCCGGCCGGAACGACTTATGTGGAATGCCAAGTGGCAGCCACATCAACAAAAATGATGATTTTCTCAAACTTGTCACTTCTACAACAAAATTCAATAGGTAAATTAAACTTATTAAAAAAATTAAAAATACCCTTTTTTAGAGATCGAAGTCACAATTCTACTCATATAATTTTTTTAATCTTTTGATTACATTTAATATATAAAAAAATAAAAATACTACAACTAGGTATTATTTTGTTCGATATGAGTCTGCTTTGAAAAAGAAAAAGAAATATGAAATCACTTCAAAAAAAATTGAAAAAAATATGGTTCACTAGAAGAGAGAATCTTCTCCAAAATGGTATTTTTATTTTTTGGATTATCATAAATTGAATAGACAAATTGTGGTGGGAGACAAAAACTATCAAATTCTGGTGTATTCGACTTCCAAATGCTATTACAAAGAAAATATACATCAATTTTTTTTTATTTTTTATTTTTCATGCACTATATAAATATGTGATCTATAACTGATATCAAAATGAGAAAAAAAAAAGTTGATTTACATTTACTGTTGAGGTGGGAACCAAACCCCCTGTTTTTCAGTAATAAAAAAATGGACTTTAAAGCTAAACATATAAATTATTGACAAAAAAAATTCAAAAAATAATAGACTTAAACTTCAACAAATTTTACACATTTCATCAGTTTGCATCATCTTCAAATTCAAAATGCAAATGACATTTTTATGGCGACGAAATTGAACAGTTATTGTTGTGTTAGCCTTTTCCTTTGTAAAAGTGTGACATAGGTTTGTGCTTTTACCCTTAGCCATATGTCCAAACTTTCCACATACATGATATTTCACATTCATTCTACAATTTGTCTTCTTGCAATTGAAACACTGATCGGTACCTGAATTATTATTCCGATTGACTCTATTTCTGCTTTGACTTTCCATATGACCAAACTTATTGCAAACAAAGCATCTATCATTAAATTTATGTGCATTGGGTTGCCTTACCGATGACCTCTAATTCCGATTGTTTGGTGGATTCTCCTGATTGTTCTTTTGACTAGATGTATCATCTTGATTTACAGTACTGGAGCTTTCACCATGCTCAAATCCAAGACCTCTAGTGTCTCCATTGTCCCTCCGATTCTTCAATAATTCATCAAGCTTAGCAGAACTAACCTTGAACTTATCTTTGTATCCATTTGTAGCAACCAAATCATTTCTTAGGAATATCACCATTCTCTCCAACTCTTGCTCATTGTTCTGGGATTGTACTAAATCAGTTCTCAACACATCATTCTCATGCGCCAACCTAATGCATTCACCAGATCTATCTTTCAGAGATTTAGCAAGATTTTCTTCATTCTTTTTCCGATCTTCAATCTCCTTAGACATCCTCATAGTTAGGGCTTGCATTTCATTCTTCATGACACTATTTTCCTAACTCGGCTTTTGACATAGTTTTTTTAAAGCATTCTTCTCTTCATCACCTTGATTTTGTAATTGATCACAAAGTTCCTTCCTTTTAGCTTGTGCGGATGACAACCTCTCCTGCAGGGTAAAAATGAATTCCTTCATAGATCTCAGCTCATCTTGCAACTTCAGGTTCCTCAACCTTTCAACATCATAGTCCTCAAGAGCTACTTGAAGTTCCTTCCTTAAACTTATCTCCATAGATTCCGGATATAGGATCTTCCTCAACCAGTTAGACTTACTCAAGGCACCAGGCTCTGATACCAATTGTTGGGATCTAAGAACACTGAGAGGGGGGGTGAATCAGTGTTCTGTTGGAATGAATATATTTAACCTTATTAACACAACAACTCAGCAACTTGTAAACACAAAAGTAGATAACAATAAGTAACAATGCAACCACAAAGATGAACACCATAACAACACACATTTATATGTGAAAAATCTCAATGAAGAAAAACAACGGTGGGATTGGAGACCCACAATATCTATCCACTAATCAAATATATAAATATTATAATAAGGGGAATGCACATGCAGGAAGGCCAACAGCCTAGAGCGCACTGCTCATCACAAAAGAAGCCTCATGGACTACCAAAAATATCAGAATACAATCCGGAATGAAGATTGAACTGCTAGAATAGCATCTCCTATGCCTGAGTATAGTTTTGGTTTAAGCTTAATGTCAGAGGTCTTAAACCTCTTACAAAAACCCAATTTAATCACCTATGATCAACCAAATCCTCTGCATATGATCACAACCTTATTCGCACATAGATAATCACATAGCCATCTGTCCATGATCTACAAAGAGATCTTACATCATATTTATACCAACCCTAGACTTAAACAATTAGGTCGGCCACCTAAAAGATAATACAATAAATCCATTACATAAACCCGCAAACCAATGATAATCCAAGTTGGCCTAAGATCGAAACAACATTAACCAAACAATAAATCCAACTAGTAATGCATCAAGAGCATCCACCAACATGTTACATAAATCGGTCCATAACCTAGCAAAATAAGACTGGACCTAAAATAGGTCGCCATAAGCCAAATGCAACACCACCGATCAATTGGAACATGAACATGATAACCATCAACATCTTAAAAACCTTCTAGAAGCCACACCAACACCACTTATCGAATCCATCAAAAGATCTTTTAATAAAGCTCTGCCAGTAGAACCCTTACCGATAACCAAAAGGCTTACTAGAATATATGATAGCTTCCGGATCACCAAATCCTGAACCAATTGAATATGGCATGCATCTAAATAACATGAATGACCGAACCAAACCAATTCCACCAATCAGAACATACCAGAGATAAATCTTCTGATCATCATCAAAGTCCAACCACTCTACCAGAACCCGGTAGATAACCAAATAAGTTAGCGTTGACATCAATGACAAACATCAATGCAACACATAATCAATTCCTCCAAATTTCCAACACCTCTTCCTTAGGTTCAAAGTTTCTAGGAAGGTTGAGCAAATAGTTGCAATGGGGGGAGTGGTCAAAGGCATATTTATACATAATATAAATAATCCCTTGGTACAGTGAAGGGTTAGCACCATTAACAATACTAGCCACAAGTGAGGTGAAAAGAAAATAAGATAAATTGATCTTATCACCATGCCTAATGTGATTCAAGATGGGGAAATATTAGTCATGCATAGAGGTATACCTATCTTCTAAGGTAAAATATTTCATAACAAAATAGCTAACGATATCATAGGGTTTAGGAAGGACAAAACAATATTTTATAAATAATGTAAAAATATTAATATTAATTATATAAAGTTCATATTAATTACACATTTTAAAAAGTATAAATTTATGAGAAAATGGAGTAATAGTAAATTTAGGAGTTGAGATAAAAGTATTAAGAGTGGATAAAAAAAGCTTATAGTCCAGAAAATAAAAAATAAAAATATAAATGACACATTTTCTATACATAAATTAATGAATAGTTTGTACATATTTCATGTCTAGTTCATCACAAAATTTAAATTTACACAATATTTAATAAACATTAGTGAGAGTAAAGTGGGTTGAACTCCTGAAAGCATCTCACATCGATATCTTGACCTTTTGTTAGGTTAGACTTAGGTTAAAAATATTAAGATTCAATTAGAGATATGATTAGATTTAAAATTAGGGTTAGAGTGTTATAGATAAATATTAGTGTTCTTCTATTATTGTATTTTAAATACTATAGTATTAATATATTATAATTATACTATAATATTATTGTATAAATTTTTATATATATTTATTATTATTTTGTTGTTATTTATTTATTATTATAAATATTAGTAAATTATAGAATGGCTAAAAAATTAAGGAATGTGAAAGGCAATATTAAAAAATGGAACAAGGAGGTTTTTAGAGATCTGTTTGATGCCAAGACCAAAACCCAGTTGGAACTCAAGGAAATGTAGGATAAAATCCAAACGAGTGGATACAATGAAGTATCAATCAAGGAGGAAAATGAAGCGCTTGTGAAGTACCACAAGATTATCAAAAGAGAAGAAGAATTCTGGAAACAAAGGTCTAGATCTCTATGGCTTAAAGTTGGGGACAGAAACACTAGATTCCTCCATATGACCGCAATGAAACACAAGGCTACTAATAGAATCTCTAAGCTGAGAATTGGGGGAACTGAAACGAGGAAGGATGATGAGATCGAGAAGGAAGCCATGAACTTTTTTACCTCACTTCTATCAACGGATTCTGGTCTAGATGGTCACTCCTAGAGTGCCCTCCTTGAGAACATTCCTTCAACTATTAATGAGGATCAGAATAAGGCCTTGGTGGCCATCCCTTCTGAGGAGGAAGTTAAAAAAGCGGCTTTTTCTTTTGATGGGAATAAAGCCCTGGGCCCAGATGGATTTCCATTGTTCTTCTTTCAAACCTTTTGGGACATCCTCAAATTTGATGTGGTTAAAGGTGTGCAAGAGTTTTTTGGGGATAGAATGATCTTAAAGGAACTCAATTTGGGGCTAGAATGATCTTAAAGGTACACATAGAGAAGTCGGTATGCACAGTCTAGTCGGTTACAGAAGAAAGCAGTTACAGAACACAGTATACACCGAGCTATTTGCGGAGTATCTTTTTGAGACTACCGAGCAGTAAAGATGACACACCAAGTTGATATTCACCGAGTGAAACGTGTTACCAGATACATTGTTAGGCCCAATATGGAAAGCTAATGTACTGAGAGGGGAGGGGTGAATCAATACTTCAAAACTTTTCTTGAATAATAACTTTATTGTTATGCATAAACCGAATAGTGCAGTAACATAAAATAAAGTTAAAACAAATAGGTAACAATTATACATGATTCACTCCATAACACATATATTTTGGTTACGTAGAAACTCTTGGTTAGAGAGAAAAACTGTAGTGGGGATGGTGCCCGCAACTTCACTACTGCAATAATAAAGAATGCTCGGTTAGAGCTACATTTAGCTATTTCTGATAGCTTACCCTATTAGGAGTAACAAGATCTGTTAGATCTGCCTTGC
Source organism: Cryptomeria japonica (assembly GCF_030272615.1). Taxonomy (NCBI): domain Eukaryota; kingdom Viridiplantae; phylum Streptophyta; class Pinopsida; order Cupressales; family Cupressaceae; genus Cryptomeria; species Cryptomeria japonica. Next base: position 366,852,698 of record NC_081414.1, on the reverse strand, counting down.
TAAAGGATTTTACAACATTTATTCTGAATGCTACTCCTAGTTAGAGGCTTTAAAATTTATAGACTTGGTTAGAGTCTTTTACCCTATTAAAGGTTTCTCTTTCAACTTCACAATATTACAATAAAATCATTACAAATATCTGCATCTTTACATCTGAAATGTTATAGCAGATTCTATGTGCTCAGAATAAGATTACCTTGCTTATAGCATACCTCGATAACCCATATAGTAACTCGGTAAACCCTTCTATTTACTCTGTTCTTCGACTATTCTCTGAAAACCTTCTTGGTGACCTCTGTGTCTCTGTAACAGTCTTCCTTTGTACATACATGCACACACCTTGCTCTTAACTCATGTTGTATAAATAGATCTCTTAAAATGGTGATCCAATTCATTGCTTCAATCTTACAAACAAGATTCCTTGAATGAATAACTATACAAAATATTTCATTGGTTAGATTGATAAATCATATACAATCTTCTGGTGTAATTTCCAATGTAATAATGGTTAGATGTGCCTCGATCTTTTAACACATTTTCATATGCATGTCCAAGTTCAATGTATCTGGTAACACATTTCACTCAGTGAATATCAACTCGGTGTGTCATCTTTACTGCTCGGTAGTCTCAAAAAGATACTCGGTAGACAACTCGTGTATACTGTGTTCTGTAACTGCTTTCTTCTGTAACCGACTAGACTGTGCATACCGACTTCTCTGTGTGTACCAAATGCATGATTCGATAGTGCTTAACTGACTAAAATATATAGTATGACTTTGAATATAAAAACTAATGGCAATTTGATAAGTAGTAACAATCTCCCCTTTTGACATTAGTTGAGATGTTTGACAAAAACTACTTTCAAAGTCATAACTCAAAAATCTATATATTTGCAAAATGACTAAACTTGACAATATATACAATAGTCAATGAAATAGTATATTCAAATATACTCCCCTTATCATTATTCTGTACATAACTCTGATTTTGCATGCTCGGTTCTGTGCTTGTGTGCTCTGCTTGCTCTGCATACTCTGTATACTCTGCTCGGTATACTCCCCTTTATACAATACTCAAAACTGTATTATCAAAACTTTATCACTCTCTAAATATAGTATATTACTCCCCTTATGTAGTGTTACTCACCTTTTTTGACAAACATCAAAAACTTAATTTCCATCCGGGGGTGGTAACTGATCAAAAATAGATTTATACTTCTTCTGGGCATCGGTGAGTGTGACTGAGAGTGCATCCTTTACACTTTCCATTAAAGAATTTTGTGCTTGAATATTAGCTAATAGTGATATTAAGCCATCAAGAGTACTCCCTCTTGTGTAGTTGATAGGCATGTAGCTCAGTTGATCTATTCTTGAACTAATGAGAGATGAGGAAGGAATAATGTCTGGAGGGTCATTATATTCATCCTGATCTTATGCTCTTCATTTCTGAGTTCTAACTGTTGAGCCATGAGCTATTGGAGCTTGGTATAAAAATTCTGAACTAAATTTGGCTCTGTGGTTAACTTAGTTGAGAGATCGGTGATCTCTTTCTCAATTGCATCAATTTTATTCTGGATATCTTTAATAAATAAGGAAAATGTACAAAGTTTTTGAAATAAATAAAGAATATGCTTGAGTTGAGGGGACAACTCAGTAATGAATTTGACAAGCTTGACTTTTCCTATAGCTAGAGTTTTTTGTACCTCTTCTATCATTTTTGTAGTAAGCTCTTTATCTTTTATCTTGCTCAAGTACTCAGATGCATCAACTCCAGATGTTTCTATTTGATTAAGGAGTTCATCTGGTTGAATGTGCATGGCTACATCGATTGACACTATATCTAATGGTAGCATTTCTGTTAGCAGTGTTTTCACCTTCTGTAGTACTTTATTCTTCTTTTGAATGGCCAGTTGTTTTTCTTGTTTAGCCTTTTCTTTGCATAGTTCACCAAAATCAATAAGTGCTTGCCCCTTTAATTTTTAAATATCCACATTGGGCAACACAATCGGTTTAGTTAAATCAACTTTAAAACTATGCTTTCTCACTTGCTTCTCTTTACCTTTGGTAGGTTGTACCAAGACAATTGCTTGTGAGGCTTGCTGACCCTCAGTAGGTTGCTTGGTAGAGGCAACACTTTGGTCATTTCTTGTAGCCATTGTGGTGTCCTTGGGTGTCTCGGTACTGGGGGTCTCAGCTATAACATTTTTAGTGCTTGACGGTGCTTGAGAGATCTGATCTTTAGTTGTACCTTTTGCTACTTCAGACTTGTGACCTTTGGTGCCTTGTGTTGTATCTTTAGGAGCTTCGGTAGAGACAAGTGGCTTGACCGACGGATAAGGCTGAACTTGTACTATCACAGATTCAGTAGATACAAGTTTTGCATAGGTAGTGCCTTCTATCATTTCCTGCTCTGGTGCTTCTGCATCCATGACATCTTCATCAATTTGAATAGTGTCAGCCGGGTCTTGCTTGGTAGCATGAGGACCTTTCTCGGTGACATCAAGATCTTGCTCGGTGACATCAACAATTTCAATTTGAGATTGTTCATTGACATCTTTTAGTTTGAATATTTCCTGCCATTTGGCTTTTGTCTCATTTTCTACATCAATGTATAGCCCATTCATCAATTTCAAGGCTCTCTATTTGACAAGAAATTTACAATTGTAGGTTGTCAAATGCTCCTTTATTTCTGCTATAGACATATCAGGAAATAGATGGACTAGACTTATTTCTCTAATTTGTTTCTTTGAGTCCATTGCATATTTCCACCTGTTATCAATATGTAAGTATAGTTCACTTGGAAGTGACTTTACTAGTTCTAATGGAGCTAGCCAAAACTTTAGAAGTGTGCAGATGATAGCTTCTTCAATTTGTCGCTTCTCATCATTATTCCTAGTCTCATACTTGACATATCTAAATCCTGCAAATCCACCATATTCTTTAAGATTGGCACAAAAGTTTTCAACACTATGAATATTTACCTTCTTGCTTTTTACAATCTGGAATTTGTTGGCATCTTCTGATTCTGTATCACTAGACTCTTTTGCCAGAATGAGTCTCTGAGTAGATTTCTTGTATGTTTTGGTTACCTTGGGAACAGTAACACTCTTTTGTTTCTTACTCGGTGATGCAGCTGATGCTCTAGTGTTGGGTCTCTTTGTTGGTGGAGTTGGTAGGGCCTTTGTAGTGTCCAGTTTCTTTCTTTTCAAAACTTTTCCCTTAGGAAACTCGGTACTCAATTTTATTGCTTCCTCTTGAGCTTCTGATTCCTCTTTGGTAATGGCAAGAGTGCCTTTGACAGGTGTAGAGGAGGATTCTTCTCCGAATTTCTCAGATAAAACCTTTATCATATTTGTAGCCTTTCTTGTAGCTTTAGGTACTACAATGCTCATTTTCACCTTTTCTTTAACTTCTTCATAAGTTCCATATCTTAGTTCAGTAGCATTCCTCAGCAGTGTAAGATATGCATCAATTTGCTATTGTGTGATATCATAGTCAATCTTGTAACCCATTGGTGGCAAAGATTGAGTCCTTGGTTCTACAACATTCACATAGCAGTAATTGGTGTCTACCTCAAAGCATATATCATCCTTATAGTTCTCTACCAGCTGTGGTGGAATCCTGTACCTGTTGTGCATCTTTTCTTGAAATTTGCTGAAGTAGTCATCCATGATATCATTAAAATTATCTCCCAATTTCTTGATAAAGTCATTAATTTGATGGGTGATAGGTCGGTGTAGCTCCCAAACTACTTTATCGACTGAGGGAAAGAACTTCTCAAAGTAGAAAAACATGCATACAAGAAGTGAACCAGACTTCAGTGTGTTTGCCGAGTTGTTCTTTTTCGGCTTCCTTATTGTGTTCAGGTTCTCAAACAAGTTCTTCAATAACACTTCACATAAATCTACTTTCATTCCCTTTTTCACTATTTTGTAGGCTAAGTCAACTGCTGCACAGGGTACACTGTTTTCCCTTGCTGATTGGAAGAAACAGTAACCAATTACTCTAATTGCAAATTTAAGTTCTGCATCAGTGACATTATTTAGTTTCAGTCCTCAATAATCAGATTCTACTCCAGTTAAACTGATTAACTCCTTCTGTGATATCATTTTTTGTGCTTGTGCATGGTCATAGATAGGATATCCAGTGATCACATGAATGATTTCCTTATTGATTTTGAATGGTTTCTCTTCTAGCCACATAAAATCATCATGAAATCTGCTTAAAACAAACTTAACCCACTGGGGTCTAAATACACGGGGATAGGCTAGGGCTTCAGTTAATCCCTTGATTTTGATATGCTCGAACTTGCTATCCATTTTGCCATCAGTACATAGCTCATCATATGTGTCACTAATGTCAACATGACTGAGTTCTTCAACACAACATTTGGTGAAGAATCTAACATCTTCGACTAACAAGACTCGATCCGGGATGAGTGAAAAGGCAGTTTTGTCATCCGGTTTAGAGGCGACTTTAGGAGTCAAAGTGTATTTCAGAGATGGCTTCTCCACATTCTTGACAACTACAAGATCTTGGATCTTAGGTACCATTTGTAAATTCTAGATAAAACTTAGCAAACTATCCTTAGGGTTTGATGGTGTACAAATGGCATATGTTTCACACTCAGTAGATAATAGCAATTTGACAAGATCGGAAAAATAGCTTAACAGTGATGAGATTTGATGTAAATACCTTGGATTCGCTTTGAATGAAATTTTGATCGCCTTGATTCGCTTTGCTTTGCTCTCTTGAAAACTTGGTGAATGAAAATGACCACAAAAATACCTTTAAGTACACAAAATACCTTATCGGGCTCCGTGCGGGTTAGGTCAAAACATTAAATGCACTCGGTTTACCTTTAACCGATTTATTCTCTTTTCTTTCATTTTAACCGAGTAACCAAATTTCCTTGTTTATCAACTTGATAGGTTTTCTGTAAAGTACTTTTGATAGAATTTCAAACTTACTAATGCATCTTAACTATGCAGATTTTGAATTTTGTACATAATAGAATAGGAACTATTATGATTTTAACCTTCAGAGAATGCAGTCCCTTCATACCTTTGCTGATTAATTTGGAATAGGTGCACCTAACTCGGTAGGTAAGGTGTTTTCTTCATCTGACATGATTTCCTTCTTTTACCAAATCATCTTGAATTTTTCTTTTATCTCTTTAGTGTCTCCTCTAGGCTGATCTCTGCAATCTCCAGCTAAATGTCCAACTTTGTGACAATGAAAACATGCCATACCAGGATTTCTCCATGATCTTCGGTTGTTCATTCCAAATTTTATAAAATAGTTGGCACTTATATGTCCATATCTTCCACAACATTCACACCATATCCTTGTATTGCAATCCCATGGTACTGGTGCATATTGTCGGTAAGGATTTGTGTGAGTTCGGTAACCACTAGTGTTTGCTCGGTGTGCAGACCACATGTGGTTCTTTTGCTTAAGCCAGCACTTCTCGGTACTATGTCCATATCTATTGTAGTTTTTACAAAACCCTTTGAATTTTGCCTTCTAATAGTTGTTAACAGACTTTGTCCTACATTGATTAAATGTGTGACCATATTTATTGCAATTGTAACAATACTCATTTGACTTAGTGATATTCGGTTGCTTACCTTTTCTGATCTGGCATATTTTGGCAGTATGACCTTGATTTCCATAGTAGTAGCAAATAGGCTTCTTCCTTTTGATTTTATTCCTATTTCCAGCTTGCTTTGATGATTCTCCTCTCTCAGTAGTATGAATTCCTTTCTCGGTAGAGTCTTTTCCTTTGTAACCAAGTCTTGCATCTTTGTTGGGTCTTCTTGTATTCATTTGCTCATCCAACGTCTTTGATGCTTCATAACTCTTCTTCAATGTTTCTTTGGATTTCTTCTTTGTTTCAAGTTCATCAGTCAACCTTGATACTTCAAGTTTCAATGCTTGATTCTCATCATTCTTTAGAATTTCTTCATGATGTGCATAGCCTAGTTGATCTGTCATATTTTGTTGAATCCCAGTTAACCTTATGATTTCATCATTCTTATTAGATACTAAGACTTCAAGTTGTTGTTTCTCTCTTTGTAGATCTCTTTCTTTATCCTCAACTGACCTTAATGCATCTAGATTTTTAGTCATCTGTGTACTGAAATGTTCATGTTCTCTTTTCATTGCTTTTAGTTGATCAACCAATGCTTTGTTCTTTTCTTTCAATACTCTAACCATTTCTTCAGTTTCTTCAGATATACTGTTCTCAGATGATGTCTCAATTTGTTCCACTAACTCTTGAGAATCCTGCAAGTCATCAGATAATCTTCTTCTTACTTTCAAAGATTTTTGCATTTGCCTTTGCATGTCTGCAATCACTTGATTTGCATGATCCAGCTCTTCTTGCAGATACACAATCCTCTGAGATTGTTTATAGCCTTCCATTGATTAGATCTTTCTCTTTAGGTAGTTAAACCCTTTTCCAAGATTGAAGCTCTGATACCAATTGTTAGGCCCAATATGGAAAGCTAATGTACTGAGAGGGGAGGAGTGAATAAGTACTTCAAAACTTTTCTTGAATAATAACTTTATTATTATGCATAAACTGAATAGTGCAGTAACATAAAATAAAGTTAAAACAAATAGGTAACAATTATACATGATTCACTCCATAACACATATTTTGGTTACGCAGAAACTCTTGGTTAGAGAGAAAAACTGCGGTGGGGATGGCACCCACAACTTCACTACTGCAATAATAAAGAATGCTCGGTTAGAGCTACATTTAGCTATTTTTGATAGCTTACCCTGTTAGGAGTAACAAGATCTGTTAGATCTACCTTGCTAAAGGATTTTACAACATTTATTCTAAATGTTGGACCTGGTTAGAGGCTTTACAATTTATAGACTTGGTTAGAGTCTTTTACCCTGTTAAAGGTTTCTCTTTCAACTTCACAATATTACAATAAAATCATTACAAATATCTGCATCTTTACATCTGAAATGTTATAGCAGATTCTATGTGCTCAGAATAAGATTACCTTGCTTATAGCATACCTCAGTAACCCATATAGTAACTCGGTAAACCCTTCTATTTACTCTGTTCTTCGACTATTCTCTGAAAACCTTCTCGGTGACCTCTGTGTCTCTGTAACAGTCTTCCTTCATACATACATGCACACACCTTGCTCTTAACTCATGTTGTATAAATAGATCTCTTAAAACGGTGATCCAATTCATTGCTTCGATCTTACAAACAAGATTCCTCGAATGAATAACTATAGAAAATATTTCATTGGTTAGATTGATCTCAAAATCATATACAATCTTCCAGTGCAATTTCCAATGTAATAACGGTTAGATGTGCCTCGATCTTGTAACACATTTTCATATGCATGTCCAAGTTCAATGTATCTGGTAACACATTTCACTCGGTGAATATCAACTCGGTGTGTCATCTTTACTGCTCGGTAGTCTCAAAAAGATACTCGATAGACATCTCGGTGTATACTGTGTTCTGTAACTGCTTTCTTCTATAATCGACTAGACTGTGCATACCGACTTCTCTATGTGTACCGACTGCATGATTCGGTAGTGCTTAACTGACTAGAATATATAGTATGACTTTGAATATAAAAACTAATGGCAATTTGATAAGTAGTAACAGTGCAGGAGTTTTTTGGGGCTAGAATGATCTTAAAGGAACTCAATGCTACTTTCTTGGTTCTGATCCCCAAATGCCTGGGGGCTGACTCTATGGATAAGTTCTGACTGAAAAGCTTATGCAACTCATTCTATCAAATCATCTCTAAGGTGGTGACAAGCAAACTGCTAAGGATTCTTCCTTTCATCATTTCGCCTCAACAGAGTGGATTTGTTCCTGACAGACAAATCCTTGACTCTATCATTGCTATCCATGAAAACATTCACTTGCTGGTGGATTCAAAAAAGCAAGGATTTCTTATGAAGTTGGATCTGTCAAAAGTCTATGACCAAGTGGACAGGAGTTTCTTGGGTAAGGTACTTGGTGCTTTTGGTTTTGGAGTTAGGTTTATTCAGATGATTGATCAACTTATCTCGACCCCTTCTTTTTCTATTATTGTCAATGGGGTGCCTTCCCCCTTCTTCAAAACTTCTAGGGGCATCAGGCAAGGGGATCCCATATACCCTATTCTCTTCATTAGTTTGGTTGAATGTCTGGGTAGATTTATCAACAAATCTATTTCTCTAAGGCTTCTTTGTGGTATATCACCCTCTTCTGGTTTTAGAGCTTGTACCCATCAACAATTTGTTGATGATACCATTTTAATGGGAACATCTACTATCAAAGAAGTGTCCAATTTGAAGAACCTTCTCAACACATAGTTCGGCCTTGGGTCAAACCATCAATTGGGAGAAAAGCTCTATTTTCTTCTTCAACACCCCAGAGGATAGACATATGAGGATGGCACAGATCCTTGGATGCCGAATTGGTAAGCCTCCTACTATCTACCTTGATCTCCCTTTGGGTTTGAAACCTTCAGAGCTGTTTTGGAATAGTCTTGTGGATAGATTCAGTAGAAAGCTTGTTGGTTGGAAAGGTACCCTTCTTAGTCAAGCTGGAAAAGTCCATCTTTTAAAATCTTCTCTCCAGAGTCTTCCAGTGTATGCTTTAAGCCTCCTCAAAATCCCTAGAAAATTTGTTGAAGCTATTGAGAAAATTCAGAAAGTCTTCCTTTGGTTTGGGGTTGAGGAGAAGAAGAGGATGGCTCTCATAGCCTGGGATAATGTGTGTAAACCCAAAAAGAAGGGGGGTATGGGCTTAAAGAATATCAGAACCTTGAACAAAACTCTTCTTGCCAAACAAATTTGTAGAACTTATCAGGGAAAAGGAGAATTGAATGATATCTAGAAGGCTGAGTACTTACGGAAGGTTCTCACCATAGAGGATTTCCTGGTCTCTTATTAGATACCAAGCGACTCTTTCATTTGGAACAGTGTAATCCAGGCTAAAGGTATTGCTAGTCTTGGCAATGTCTAGGCCATAGGTGATGGTAGGAAAGTGTACTTTTGGGATGATTCTTGGATTGGTGGAGCTCCTCTTAGTAAGAAGGCCTCTCAGATGCTCATCCAGAATTGTAAGGAGAAGATCAATGCTAAAGTGGCTGATTATTGGAAAGATCAAAAGTGGATGGACCTTAGTTCTATTGATCCAAAACTCAAGCAGGTAAACTCAATGATCGACCATGCTATCTTAAATACCTAAAGGGAAGACCACATGGTGTGGAGAGGGACATCTTCAGGGACTTATTCGGTCTCTTTTGCTATCCTTTTACTGGCTCAATCCCAAGATCCTACTCCTTGATGGGCTAAGGCTTGGTATCCAGGTTTGATTCCTAAAATCAATATCTTTTTGTGGATCCTTTTGCAAAATAAGACTCTAACTACTGATAATTTGAGAAAGAGGGGCTTTTGTTTCCCAAACATATGCTATCTTTGTCTTAATAATGAGGAATCTATGAACCACATATTTATATACTATGCTTTTACTCTTCCTATTTGGGGGATTTTTTTTCAAATGTGGGGGTTGAATTGGGTTTTCCCTGAGGAGATTCAGGATTGTTTTAGAAGTTGGCATTATTCTACCAATAACATCACCATAAGAAATCTTTGGAAGTTTTCTTTTGCCCATATCCTTTGGGGGATATGGAAAGAGAGGAATAATAGAATATTTAGGAATGATATTAACACCTCTGAAGTGGTGTGGGCCAAGATAAAAAATAATTGTGTAGAGAATGTGATGGCCAGGGGGGTGCATTGTTGTAGCAATATGGAGGATTTTGATGTTCTCAAAAGATGGAATATCCCAGCCTATATGGGCACCAACATCAACCAAATAAATAGAAGAATGAGTTGCTGGTCTTATCCCCCTAATGATTGGTTTAAGGCCAACTTTAATGGTGCGGCGAAAGGGAACCCGGGACCTACTGGTTGCGGTGGTGTTATCCAGAATAAGGATGGCTTTTGTACTAGGGCAATTGCCTATCCTTTAGGAATTCAAGCCAATCATCTGGCAAAAGCTATGGACACCCTTAAATCAATTAAACTAGCTTATAATATGGGGGTCAACAAGTTTTGGTTGGAAGGTGACTCTAAAAACATTATTAACTGCCTCCTAAGTAAACACCAACCTTCGTGGACAATTAAAAACATCAATGATTTCGCTAGGGAGTTGCTTCAGGGGTTTAAAAAATGTCACATTTCCCATGTTTACAGAGAGGCCAATAGGTATGCTGATTGAGCTGCCAATGAGGCAGTACAGAGCGAGCAAATTATAACCTATAATTGTGAAGAGGAGCTCCTGTGTGCGGCATGTGATATCTTAACTTATGAAAGATTGCATGGTAAGCAAGGTTAGATTTGAAATCATTTCCCAAGGTGTAAGGATAGGTCGTGGTAGCAGGAGCTAGTTTTGTAAGTAGCCAAGAAGGAGGTACAATAATTATTGCAAGATCACTTCGCATGCTTTATGGGTGTTTTTCTCCCTCTCGAGCAAAAGTATTAGAAACTCCCACATAATTATGGTGGTTTCTCACATAAAGTTTATTGCGAAGAAAGGTATCTACCGGAAATTACAGATGATAGATATCAATAACATTATGGGTGGAAAATGCAAGAGAACGGAGGCTACCACCATTGATAAATGGAGGAACCATCTGCAGGTCTGGGCAGTACTTCAAGCTGCCAAGATGACTGATTTCATGGAGTGCATGTAGGAGAAATGACCTGAAATTACGAGAATCTTCAAGAAGGGCTGGAATAAAGGCACATTAACCATAGGCAACACGAAGGTCAAGGTGACTGAAACTATAATTGTTGAGGCAACAGGTCTTCTGATGGATGATATCAAGTTCTACAAGGACAGAAAGATTTTAGATGTTTCCATGAAGAAATTTTCGAAGGATGAGGAGAAGAAAGCTAGACCAGTAAAGGGCAGCCATACCTACTTCTCGCCAAAGGTAATTAAATTAATTTGGTGAAGGGTTTTTCTTTCTATAATGGAATTTATCACTCTTGATGGTAGATATACTAGGGTTTATAGCTACCATTTTTTCTTATTTAATCACTATAGGTATATGACCCCTAACGACACCATGGATCCATCAGGACACCATGTCACCCCTTACGTTACCATATGATCTCTTTTAACATCCTAGTACACTACATGACTCCTTATGACACCATATGACCCCTTAGGACAATATGATGTCCTAATGGGTCCAATGGTGTCTTAAGGGGTCATATGGTGTTCTAACACATGCGCAGGCCCTTAGGACCTCACATGACACCTAACGACACCATATGACCCCTTTTAACATCTTAGTACATGACATGACCCCTTATGACACCATATGACCCCTTTTAACATCTTAGTACATGACATGACCCCTTATGACACCATATGACCCCTTAGGACAATATGACGTCCTAATGGGTCATATGGTGTTCTAAGGGGTCATATGGTGTCTTAAGAGATCATATGGTCTTCTAACATATGTGTGGTCTCTTAGGACCACATATGACCCCTAACAACATTATATGACCCCTTAGGACACCATATAGACCCTTAAGACACCATGTGACCCCTTTTAACATCATAGTACATGACATGACCGCTTATGACACCATATGACCCCTTAGGACAATATGATGTCCTAATGGGTCATATGGTGTCTTAAGGGGTCATATGGTTTCCTAAGGGGTCATATGGTCTTCTAACACATGTGTGGCCCCTTAGGACCCCATATGACCCCTAACGACACCATATGACCCCTTAGGACACAATATGACCCACTCATGACACCATATGACACCTTAGGACCACATGGTGTTCATATGGTGTCTTAAGGGGTCATATGGTGTTCTAACACGTGTGGCCCCTTAGGACCCCATATTAACCCTAACAACACCATATGACCCCTTAGGATACCATATGACCCCTCAGGACAATATGATTTCCTAATGGGTCATATGGTGTCTTAAGGGGTCATATGGTGCTCTAACACGTGTGGACCCTTAGGACACCATATGGCCCCTTTTAACATCCTAGTACACAACATGACCCCTTAGGACAATATGATGTCCTAATTGATGATATTGTGTCCTAAGGGGTCATATAGTGTCCTAAGGGGTCATATGATCTTCTAACACATATGTGGCCCCTTAGGACCCCATATGACCCCTAACGACACCATATGACCCCTCACAAAATAATATGACCCCTTAGGACCATATGATGTCCATATGGTGTTCTAACACATGTGTGGCCCCTTAGGAGCCCATATGACCATATGACACCTTAGGACACAATATGACCCCTTAGGACAATATGATGTCCTAATGCGTCATATGGTGTCCTAAGGGGTCATATGGTGTTCTAACACATGTGTGTCCCCTTAGGACCCCATATGACCCTAACGACACCATATGACCCCTTAGGACACCATATGACCCCTCAAGACACCATATGACCGTTTTAACATCCTAGTACATGACATGACCCCTTATGACACTATACGACCCCTTAGTACAATATGATGTCTTAATGGGTCATATGTTGTTTTTAGGGGTTATATAGTTTCCTCAAGGGTCATATGGTCTTCTAACACATGTGTGACCCTTTGGAACCCCATATGACCCCTAATGACACCATATGACCCCTAACGATGCTATATGACCCCTTAGAACACCATAGGACCCCTCATGACATTATATGACCCCTTAGGACCATATGATGTCCATATGGTGTCTTAAGGGGTTATAAGGTGTTCTAACACATGTGTGGTCCCTCACAACCCCATATGACCCCTAGCGAGACCATATTACCCTTAGGACAATATGATGTCCTAATGGATCATATGGTGTCCTAAGGGGTCATATGGTATTCTAACACATGTGTGGCCCCATAGGACCCCATATGACCCTTAATGATAGACACCATATGACCCATTAGGACACCTTATTACCCCTTTTGACATTCCTTATGAAACCATATGACACCTTAGGAAAACATGATGTCCTAATGGATCATATGGTGTCCTTAGGGGTCATATGGTGTCCTAATGAGTCATATGGTCTTCTAACACATGTGTGGCCCCTTAGGACCCTATATGACCCCTAATGAAACCATATGACCCCTAATGATGCCATGTGACCCCTTAGAACACCATATGACCCCTCATGACACTATATGACCCCTTAGGACCATATAATGTTTATATGGTGTTCTAACATGTGTGGGCCCTTAGGACCACATATGACCCCTAATGACACCATACAACCCCTTAGGACACCATATGACCCCTTAGGACAATATAATGTCCTAATGGGTCATATGGTGTCCTAAGGGGTCATATGGTGTTCTAACACATGCGTGTCCTGTTAGGACCTCATATGATCCCTAACAACACCATGTGACCCCTTAGGGCACCATATGACCATGCAGGACACCATATGATGCCCTCTAACATCTAGTACATGACATGACACCATATGACCCCTTAGGAAAATACAATGTCCCAGTAGGTCATATGGTGTCCAAAGGGGTAATATGGTGTTCTAACACATGTGTGGCCCTTAGTATCCCATATGATCCCTTAGGATGCCATATGACCCCTTAGGACACCATATGACCCATTAGGAAACCATATGACCTCTTAGGACCATATGATTGTTTCAAGGTGTGCCCCCTTGGTCTCCTCGTGTTGTGCAATGCAACACTTGGGTTTGTGGCATGGCTTAGCCACCTCATATGTACTCTATAAGACTAGTGGTTGTATCGGGCATTAACAGGTCAACCTTTTGGTGCAATGACAACCACACTTGTAACAAGTAGTATCAGAGCTTGGTCATAGGTTTAAACCCCTCACTTGTGTTGGGGGGAATTGTTGCAAGGTGTGCGTTTGTGGTCTCCTTGTGTTGTGCAGCGCAGCTCTTGGGTTTGTGACATGGCTTAACTGCCTCTTGTGGATTAGTGGTTGTATCAGGCATTAACAGGTCAATCTTTTGGTGCAACGACAATCGTACTTGTAATAATAATGTCCATATGGTGTCCTAAGGGTTCATATGGTATTCTAACACATCCATGGAACTTTAGGACCCCATATGACCCCTAACAACACCATATGACCCCTTAGGACACCATATGACCTCTTAGGACAATATGATGTCCTAAGGGGTCATATGGTGTTTTAACACATGTGTGGCCCCTTAGGACCCCATGTCTCTCCTAACGACACCAGATGACCCCTTAGGACACAATATGACCCCTCAAGATAGCATATGACCCCTTAGGACACGATGATGTCCATATGGTGTCCTAAGGGGTCATACATGGTCTTATAACATGTGTGGCCCCTTAGAACACCATGTGACCCCTTAGGAAACCATATGACCCCTTAGGACAATATGATGTCCTAATGGGTCATATGGTGTCCTAAGGTGTCATATGGTGGAAGAGAGGTTAGAGAGAGAGAGAGAGAGAGAGAGAGAGAGAGAGAGAGAGAGAGAGAGGGGCAAGTATCAACAAAGGAAGAGAAGGAGAGATGGGGAGAGAGGTCAAGGGAGATGAAGAGTAATTAGGGGGAGGGGGAGAGGGTAAAGAGGTGTAAGAGAGAGAGTTGGGGTAAAGTTAGAGGGGGAGATAGGTGTGTGAGAGAGATTATAATTGGGGAAGAGAGAATTAGAGAGAGAGTTGGGGGTAATTAGGGGGTAGGAGGAGAGGGGGGGATGGGAAAGTATCAACAAAGGAAGAGAGGGCGATATGGGGAGAGATGTTCAAAGAGAGAGGTATAGAGAGAAGGTAATTTGGGGGAGGGAAGAGGGGGGAGAGGGATGTATCGACAAAAGGGGAGAGAGAGTGGGGGAAGTATCAACAATGGAAGAGGGGGGAGAGATGAGGAGAGATCTCCCTAATTACCCTCTCTCTATCTCTTTGCTAATAGTTCCCTCTCCCCCCTCCTTGTCCCCCTAATATCCTCTCTCTATCGCTCTCTTCACCTCTCTCCACATCTCTCCCTCTCTCCTTTTGTTGATAAGTTTACCCCTCTCCCTCTCTTCTTATCCTTTAATTACACCCAACTCTCTCTCTCATTATTTATTCCCCTCAATTATCCTCTCTCTCACCTCTCTCCTTCAATGCCTTTATAGATACTTCTCTCTCCCCCTCTCCCCAGCCCCTAATTACTCTCTCTCTATCTCTCTTCACCTCTCTCCCCATCTCTCTTCTCTCTTTATTGATACTTTCCCCTCTCCCCTCTCCTCTTACCCCATAATAATCCCAAACTCTCCCTCTCATTCTATCTTCACCCCAATCACCCTCCCCCCTCTCTCTCTCACACACACTCTCTCTTCACCCCAATTTCCCTATCCTTCTCACCTCTCTCCCCCTCTCCTTTGTTGATACTTCCCTCTATGCCTCTCCTCGTCCCCTCTGAATTTTGTTGCTAGAGATGGGAAGGAAATGCAAAGAGACTAGTCTAAATCTTAGGGAAGAGAGAGTGAGATAGAGAAGGAAGTGATGAAGAGGTAGAAATATAAGTGCAGAGCTTGAGAGAAGGAATGAGGGATTTAATGAGAGTTAAAGAGATAGGTCTAGAGATAGATGTATAAATATGGACAAAAGAGGGAGGAAGAAACAAACAGGTGGAGTGATAGGTTTACATCTTAGGAGAGAGAGGTAGAGAAAGGAACAAAGAGAGATAACACGATTTATCAAAATTTATTAAACTCAATAAAATTCCTAGATTTTTTATTATTAATTACTTATTTAGTGTTTCAATTATTTTGAGATGATTGTTACAAAAAATTCATGAAAGAGGGAATTCATGTGAAAAAGTTGTGCTTGATGTTTTAAAAATGAAGGATGATTTTAAATTAATTATAATTATTTTTTAAACAAAATATAGAAACCCTACCTATTCCATATTGTAGAGCTTTGAATCACCTTTCCAATGCCTATAAAACATTAGAATTTTGATATGAAACGCAAAAGTTATGCCCAATTTACTAAAATACGTTTTTTATTTTTTTCATAATGGATATTTGATTTAAACGAATATCCAATTTGAATGGATATCCGATTTTAAAAAACATAAATTTTCCCTCCATTTTTTGCTCGGGATTACTTTGGGATTTGGCTAGGAAATGCCAAGCCTGGAAAGTCAACACAAAAAACGTGTTTTTGAGTTTTCCTTGTTTTTCCAGACTTTGCCCTAGTGGCTGATGACTTTTTTTTTAGCCGAAATTGATAAAATGAAAAGGGGTTTTTAAGGGCATTCTTAGCTTTCCAACAATATAATTTTTTTCTTATTTTGACTTTAATAAATAATTATTATTCATTTTTTAGTTGAATTTTGACTAAAGTCCTGATTGATAGGTTGATTGAAAAAGATCTATAACTTTCAAACAATGTCACATTTTTTGAATCCAAAAGATGCATCACATTTTATGCTTCGCATACTATAGGATTTAAAAAAAATTGAATTTCATAAAGTTTTGACCAAGTTAAGGTGGTCAAACACACGAATTTTTATATTTTTGAAAATTTGTAGTAAACATTCATAATTAATTATTTACTCACAAAAAAATATGTGTCACATCCAAACATGAGTCTACTACTTATTTTTCAAATCTTATAAAAAATTATTATGATTTGATTGTGGCTAGGGTGGTTAGACATACACCTACTTCTTATCTTTTTCCTGAAAATTTAGTACTACTGCATTGAAATTAAATTAAATTTTCTACAAATATTGTTCTTACATATTTTTGAAATAATGTTCATAAAATATTCAAATTTTTACATCAAGTTGCATAACTCTATTTTCTGAAATCTCATTGCCACTTAAGGACCTATTTTGGCCCACCAAGATCTTGCACATACCCAACCATTTTGCATTTGAATGTGGATGGTTGATTGGAAAATAACACAATAATTTTGATTGGTTGTGATTTGAAAATACTCTTACACACTTGAGCCAACATGGACCAATGAAAGTATGAAATGTGAGACAACACTTTCTATAACGTGCTTAATATCCAGTGACATCTGTCAACATATTATGCACTTGTAGATGAAAATGGAACCCACCTTTCTATCACCATGATACTACAACATGACTCTTCTCATATTTGCAGACCACTAAACCCACCTCCACATGGTGTAATATCACATAAGCATGCATCTAGCTGGGATATAATAGGTCTGGCACTATAGAAGAAAATAGCTTGCTCCTGTTCATGGATAGACTTCGACCCATCGAACACTTGGCACAAATTTGTGGTCTCATGGCTCTGATAGAAAGAAAGAAATAGATTTTAATGTCCACAATAGATATAGAGCCTGTAGGCACTTAATAAACATTGATTTCACCTTTATAAATTTTAGACTGGAACTTAGAAAAATTAAGCAAGATAGGACAAGCCTATAACTAGGACATGGGGCCAATTATGCATGACTCTAAAGAGATGAAGTCATAACTTAACTTCTCTACAACTGGGACTAGCAAGTCAACATGAAAATAGATTGCAAGCTTAAGGGTTTAAGGCTAGGAAATGACTTTGCATACCTAGAGTCAATATTGTAGGGCTCTACTATCTCCTAAGAATAAAAATTTACCACCTCTCTTTGATTCTCCAAAAATATTATATTTTAAATAAAATAATTATCCATCAATTTGTCACAAGCTAAACTTTCTATTAACTCTATAATTGTTGTAGGTAGCATATTAATACCACATTCTTTCACAATTTGGTTAGTATATAAATTAGATCATAGATATTAAAAATTATCATTGTACTAATATAATTTCTCATGGGCTTTTTCACCAAGTAGTATATTGTTTATTATCTTTTATATGCCAAGGTTTAAATTTCTCAAACAACCTTTGAATTATGATAAATTTTATTATCAATTATAAAAAATATTATATACTTTTTTGAGTCACATTTGATATGATTTGGATAAGATTTATAATTTTGTTACCCCTTTTAATTTCATAACATCTTTAGCATGAGACAATGCACTTGTATTATCATGTCATTATTTTTTAATCAAACACCAAGTTTCATTATTTAATTTTATATTAGACCTTGGACTTATACCGCTAAAATTGTAAGGCTAGTTAATTAGACCATCTCTAGTATTTGATTTTTTTGGTCATTTCTCAAAAAAATTAGCATTTCCATTTAAAATTTGACTTGATTTAGTTATCATTCTTTTTTGAAAACTAATCTATTAACACAATAGTTGTTTTTTTTTCATTCATGTTGTGTTATTATATTTGAATCATCTTTTTTTCAATAGTATGAACACCATTAATAGCACTAAATATACTAATTTAAATTAATTCATCATAGTTTTTTTATTTTCATCAATATGCCTAGGTATTCATTATTCTTTGCCTTTTCAACACTCTAATTAATTTCTCATTGACATTCAAATATTAAACTTTTTAAAATTGTTCATATGATTTGTTTGCATGGTTTTGAATTGTTTTTCAAGTTTTCTTACCACAAAGATTGTTGACTATATTTACTTTAACTTTAATAAAATTAATTTTATTGCATTGATAGGCATTATATAGTGTCTATAGGAGGTCAACCCAATCCATTAAGAAAAACAAAAAACTAATAATAAACAAAATAAAAGATAGGGACATGTTTCCATTTAAAACATTTAATTTCATATAAGATTTTATTTGTTTTTTATTTTCATCGTATAAAAATAAAATTGGATTTGATTTGTTCTTAATTGTCTTAATTATGATATTATTGATGTTTTTTTACATAATTTTTTTAAATATAACTATACTAGTTTTATTCTTGATATAAGAGATTTTGTTTTTAGACTATAGAAATCGGGTATAGCACCCACTATAAAATGCAGTTTATCAACTAAACTTTTTAATGTGGCTAGTGACGTTGGAATGACACATCCTCCGGTACCACGTGGGATAGGAGGAGACTAGATCTCGTGACCTCATGCTTCACCACTAGAAGCTCCCACCAATGGAGCTAGGTCCCCGACCCTTTATATAAGAGATTTCAATATCAATAGGTTTAACATATTTTTCAACATTAATATTTATATTATGATCTACATGTTCAATTTTCTCTACTTTTTATTTTTAAATAATTATTTATGTTTTTAAAATCTATGTAAATTTTACTTTAATTTATTTCAACATCAATATATCCACTTTGTTATACTAGTATCAATATCCTCATTAAATATATTTGAATACTTAGACTCATTTCCATGTTCTCTTGTCCCACAATCACCATTTCAATATTTTCTACTTCTACATCTGTCTCTTCAAGTTTATCCGCTTTAATATTTATGTCACACTTCCCGTCAGCCACATCCAGTTGGATTGTGTATGAGGAAAAAATGAATATTAAAAGAAGGACAAACAAAAGAAGAAATAAGGGAGGATTTTCACCAAGAATGGAGGTGGGATGAGATCTATTTGAAGCAAGGTGTTCACATGGAATACCATGCTTGTAGATATTCACATAATTGATTTGTTGAAAAGGATTCAATTTTCTTGACAAAAAATAAATCAACGTGTGTGAAGCTAAATTTGATAATTGTTTCCCACATTGCCCTTGATTCTGCTACCATGAGAACTATTGATGATTTTTCTTGCTACCGTCGATCCTAAGATAAATTATAAAACCTTAGACCATTGGATCGAGCATTTAGGTTATATATTTAACCCTATCAATAAATTGAGGTCAGGAAAACACAACACAACAAGGCTTTCATAGCCTTCTTCACTTTGCATTCCACCAAACTCGAGAGGGTATTCCTTACTTTTAGGTCTCATGAAATTTTACCAATACATCTTCGTGCAATAGCCACATGTTTCTCAGTGGTGGATAGTTCTCAAATTTATCAAGAATGGGTGTTCAAGATTCACCGATTATTCAATATTTATCCCATTTCATGTAATTAACCATTGAGAATGATAATCCTACTTCTCCAACAACCTTGCATGAAAAAATTGTATAACAACAACATTTTCATACCATGTTCTTTCATTCTTTAATCACCCTAGAGATGCTCAAATATAGAACAATATAAACAAGAAATAAATGGAAAGGGAGAGAGAAAGTGAATTTGAACATTTTGAAATCTATTTGAATCTAATCATGAAATCCCTGCAGACCACTGCCTAATCCATAGAACAGAGTCAAAACTGTATAGAATATAAATACCTAACAACAACTTACTGAAATTAGTGGGTCACAATAGAATTGATGCCTTACACCAATGCAACCCCTCTTGTTACTACAAAAACCATTCTTTAATTAATTTAGATAATATTTCTGAGATTATTGCAACATGAAAGGACATTAATTTCTTCCTTGAAGAAAACCTACAAACATTGTTACACATTCACAAAATCTTATGAAGACAAATAACAAAACCCTTGATATTGTCATTCATGTAAAATGAGAAATACACCATAGAGACAATTTATGTAGAATATTCATAATAAAACATAAACTAATTCATATTCCCCCTAGGGAATTTACATCCTCTCTGTTCTAAACTATTTTTCATGACTTAGATGTTGTTGCTACCTTTTGTAAAAATTGACCAGAATCTCTTTCTCACAACACTGGAATTCCTTTTATAATAATAAGGAATGCAACAAGCTTCAAGCTACCTACAGATGGCTCTTCCTTCTTTTGACATGTTTTAGAAAATAAATTCAGAACAAGAAAAAATTAGACTATGTGTACTAGGTGTCGTATGTAAAATTCATCATGTAATTCAATACAAAATAAATAGAAATCATGAATCCCTATCTAATCAAATAATTCTAAACAAAACCAATGAAATAATGCAAAACAAGAAATGGGAATGTAAAATAATCAATCAAAACTCCCTATTCCATGACTGCATATTGCTTCCACTATTCTTCTCTTCTTTGTGGTATGGTGGCTCTAAGATATTGCGGTGGCAACCTGCAAGTGACACAAAGATTCAAAGTTCGTGCTTGTTGAAAATGGAGATTGAATGCTCAATTTATAGATTATTGAAGAGGATTGATTGAGAGGTGGAACAAATTTTGTCATTGACTGAAAATCCGAAGATCTTCTTCATATCTCAGGTTCTTCTTGTATAGAGTCACCACCTCTCTTGCAGAGGAAAAAATTCAAAAGATATAATTCATTTCAAATACATTTCCATTTCAGGTTTCTATCCATCAGCAGAGTCACACAACCTTCTTCAAATTAACTGCAACAAAACTTTCTCTAGACTGAAATTCTAGATCTGATTTTAGATTTTAAATATTTCTTGACTCTTTCCTACAAGATTTTTAACATTGGGTTCTCAAAAAAGTCACCAATCCCATTGATGATTTTTCTTTCTACCCTCAATCCTAAGAGGAATTATAAAACCTTAGACCATGGGATCAAGCATTTAGGTTATATATTTAACCCTATCAATAAATTGAGGACACAAAAACACAACACAACAAGGCTTTCATAGCCTTCTTCACTTTGAGCTCCAATAGACTCAGGAGGATATTCCTTACTTTCAAATCTCATGAAATTTTACCAATACATCTTCATGCAATAGCCAAAGGTTTATTAGTGGTAGATAATTCTCAAATTTATCAACAATGGGTATTCAAGATTCACCGATTATTCAATATTTATCTCATTTCTTGTAATTAACCATTGAGGATAATAATCTTGCTTCTCCAACAACCTTGCATCAATAGATTGTATAACAACAACATTTTCATACCATGTTATTTCATTCTTTAATCACCCTAGAGATGCTCAAATACAAAACAATTCAAACAAGAAATAAATGGAAAGGGAGAGAGAAAGTGAATTTGAACATTTTGAAATCTATTTGAATCTAATCATGAAATCCCTGTAGACTAGTGTTTAATTCATAGAACAAAGTTAGAACTGTACATAATATATATACCTAGCAATAACTTATCAAAATTAGTGGGTCACAATAACATTTATGCCTTACACCAGTGCAACCCCTCTTGTTACTACAGAAACCATTCTTTAATTAATCTATAGAATATGTTTTAGATTAGTGCAACATGAAAGGACATTAATTTCTTCCTTGAAGAAAACCTACAAACATTGTTACACATTCACAAAATCTCATTAAGTCAAATAGAAATCCCCTTGACATTGCCATTCATGTAAAATGAGAAATACACCATAGAGACAATATCTGTAGAATATTCATAACAAAATATAAACTAATTCAAATTTCCCCCTAGGGAATTTACATCCTCTTTGTTCTGAACTATTTTTTATGAATTGGACGTTGTTTCTACCTTTTGAAAAAAATGACTAGAATCTCTTCTCACAGCCCTGGAATTCCTTTTATAACAGCAATGAATGCAACAAGCTTCAAGTTGTTTACAAATGACTCTTCCTTCTTTTGACACATTTTAGAAAAGAAACCTATTGATGTATTTTCTAGCACAATCAAACATAGAATAAAATACCAAAGTATCTATCATCTCTTGAGAAAAATCTTCCCAAATGCTAAAATGTGTGATCAATTGAAAGACTCCAAGGTTTCTATTTTCGGGTCTCAACTTGTCGATAAGCATAATTGGTCATTGTGATTGTTGTTACTCCAAGGTGCCTTACACACTTTTGAAGGGATGAATGCCTAAATTTCAAGGATTGATGTTTGAATTATATGCAATTTTTCTCACTTACCTCTTACTACTAGTAGATGTTTAATAAATAAAATGTAGAAGATGAGGGTCAAGGAATGCTAAACTACACCTAGGAATGCAAGGATGAAGGATGACTTCTAGTGAAACTCTACTAGTCTTTGCTTCGACATGCAATAACAACTCCACAAAGGCTAATGCTACCTTCTAAGGAGATCAAATCAATTTTAAAATTATTACCAAGCATGGACACCATGTATCACAATGCATATCAATGATTGAATAACAATTGAACTTAAGCACATTTAAGGATTTCAATCAACCACACAACGTGAATTTGCAATCAACAAACTACTAATGGTATGGATTAGGAGTTTCACCAAGATTCATACACAACATTCTATCATTCAACTTAGATACTTAAACAAAATTTAAAATTTGAATTGAGAATATGAATAACCATGCAAATGCTCCAAAGATTGAATAGAAACACCACACGTCAATGTCTTTATTAATCTAGCAACAATTCTTCAAATCCCTTTCCTTTTTTACAAATGAAAAAGGGTAGCATATATAGAGCTCCAAAAGAATGAAGGGCCAAGATTATTCTTAAATCAAAGGCCAATATTAAACCACTTAAACCCTAATTAGGGTTTCCAACCAATTTTACTAGATACTATTTAGAAAAAGTGGAGCATTATCTTTATCATCAACAAGGAGGAGAAAGAACCTTTGAGAGGTACAAATGACAACTAATTATCCAGAAAAATTTCTTCTAGAACTTTATTTCCTTTATCCCTTTCTCTGATTCCATATGCAATGAATCTGGAGATGATTAATTCAAGTATTTCTAGTGGCAACACTTGGTAAATCATCTAGTGTTAGGATAACCGGTGAACACTTGAGAGGCAGTGGGGGGGGGGGGGGGGGGTGAATCAGTTGTTAACAGATTATGTGCATTAAAGCACTTTAAACCTTATATCGGTATAACTAATAAAGAATTAAAGAATAATTGAAAACCAGAGAATCAATACCATGCAACCATAACACATAACACCATGATTTGTACGTGGAAAAAAATGGTAAAGGGAAAAACCATGGTGGGAAACCCCACCCATAGTCAAATGATACTTCTGCAGCAACTATGTGATTACAATAAGGGCCTGCACATGCAGGAAGGCACACTGCCTAGAGCGCACTTCTCATCACAATGGAGTCTCACTGACTATAGAGATGTCAACCACCTCAAGATATTTGGACAACAATCCAGAGAGAAGAAATGTTGGTGATAGCATCAAACATGCCAGATTGTAGTTCCAGTTAAGCTCAATACCAGAGGTCTAAAACCTCTTACATAAACCCAACTCAATCACCTATGATCAACCAAATCCTCTGCACAAATGATTATTACATTATTTTCTCCATGCATCCATACCATACCATGATCTACAACAAGATCTTACATATATTTATACAAACCCGAGACCTAGCCAATTAGGTCAGCCATCCAAATGATAATTCAACAAATCCATTACATAATCCTGAAATAAAACATAAAACATGTCGGCCCAAGGCCAAATAAACATTATCCAATCAATAAAACATCCCAGAAACGCATCCAAGGATCCACCAACATGTTACATGTAAACCGGTCCGTAACATAGATAGAACCAGACCTAAATTAAATCCACACATGCCAAAGAAATGACACCAATAAGTCAAGGCATGAACATAATCACCACCAACATCCTAAATCCCTTCTAGAAGTTGCACCAACACCACTTATGCATTATATCAAGGATCTTCAATAAATCTCTATCGGTGAAACCCTTACCAGACCAATAAAGCAAGATTACTAGAATATGAGGTAGCATCCAATCATCAAGTCAATACCAACTGACTGAAACATACTTCAGAAGCATATGAACCAACCATACAAACTTATTCCATCATCCAGATCGTACCAGTGACAATCAACTGATAAACTTCCCAATCCAATCCTTCTATTGGAAGCTGTTAAACAACCATAAGAGCAAGTGCTGACATCAATGACAAAATATCGATGCAACACATAATCAATTATGTCATATGGCTAACAATCTCCCCCTTTGACATTGATGGCAACACTAGATGTGAAAAACATCCAAGTGCCAAGAAAATGCCAAACACGTCTCCCCCAATGGAAGACTGCCAACAATCTCACATAAAATGATATAGTAATGAACCTCTAAACCAAATCCGAATCAAAAGACCAAATATCACCAAACTCCCCCTAAGGAGTGCAATCAATCTGAAAAAATAAACAGCAATGGTTTTTTCACATATATTCTTCCCCCTTTGACAACAATGCCAAAGAATCAAACAGAATAATAAAAACTCAAAATCTCAAGGCTGACTACTCCCCCTAAGTAGTAGCATTATTTCATCAATCCAGAGCAGAGGATATCTCTAATAATGCATACCAGACTGATGCACATCTGCATCATTTAAGTCTCTACTAGAGGGGTAGAAACCCCCAATCTGTCTTTCAAATACTCAAATGATTCCTGGGACAAAGGTTTAGTGAAAATGTCTGCTATCTGTTCTTTAGCATTCACATAAACCGATCTGACTTCTTTTGCTTCCACCTTTTTCCTTTAAAAAGTTATACTTGATTGATATGTGATTAGTCTTGGAGTGAAATACCAGATTCTTGGATATGTCAATAGCTATAAAGTTATCACAGTGGATAACAACCAGATCATTACAACTCACTTGTATATCCTTCAACATTTGCTTCATCCATAGAACTTGAGTGCAATTTATTGCGGCTGCAACATATTTAGCTTCAACAGTAGATAAAGAAATGCATGAGTGCTTCTTGTTGATCCATGAAACCAACTTCTTCCCAAGGAAGAATGCTCCACCAGATGTGCTCTTCTGGTCATCAACATCACCTATCCAATTTGCATTTGTATATGCACATATACTAAAGTCATCATCTATAGGGTACCATAAACCATATTAATTTATTCCTTGCAAATACCGAAATATCCTTTTTATTGCACTTTCATGATTTTCTCTTGAATTACTTTAAAATCTTGATACAATACTGACTACATCCATTATATCCAGTCTAGTATGAGTTAAATATAGCAAACCACCAATCATGGATTTATATCTTGTAGAATTTACTGGAGGGGATACATCTTTAATTGACAATTTTTCTCTTGTAACCATAGAAGTACTAATCGGTTTAGAATTTTCCATACCAAATTTCTTCAACAATTACCTTAGATACTTAGTTTGACAGATAAAGATGCCTTTTTCAGTCTGAGTAATCTGCAAACCTAGAAAAAATCTTATTTCTTCACTAATAGACATTTCAAATTCACTCTACATATTATCAGAAAATTCCATGCAAATATTTTCTTCACCTCCAAAAATGATATCATCAATAAATACTTCAATAATTAGAATATCATCATTAGTGATCTTATACTATAGGTTACTGTCAGCATTACCTTTTATAAAATCAAGCTTCAAAAGATACTTATCCAGCCTTGCATACCAAGCTTTAGGAGCCTGTTTTAATCCATAAAGTGCTTTCCTTAATCTACAAACCATATTTTTTTCATCTGTTAGAAAAAATCCATCAGGTTCTTCAATAAAGACTTCCTCTTCAAGTTATCCATTCAGAAATGCACACTTAACATCCATCTGATAGACCTTGTAGTTCTTATAGGTTGCATAAGCAAGAAATAATCTAACAGCTTCAATTCTAGCTATCGGTGCAAAAGTTTCACCATAATCAATTCCTTCCTTCTGGGAATATCCTTTGCAATCCAATCTAGCCTTGTTTCTTACAACTTGTCCATCCTCATTCAATTAATTTCTAAAAACCCATTTAGTTCGAATAACATTCTTATTTTTAGGCCTGGGAACTAAAGTCCAAGTATTGTTCTTTTCTATCTGATTTAATTCATCTTCCATAGCTTTCATCCAACATTCATCTTTACAAGCTTCAATTATTGATGTCGGCTCAATCTGAGAAATGAAACATACCTCTTGATTTTCCAATCTTCTCCTTGTCATAACTCCCTTGTTTTTGTCTTCAATGGTCTAATCTTCAGAATGATTTATCCTTACATACCTTGGTGTTTTCTGTTTTTTTTAGGATCTCTATGCTGCTCTTCAGTTACAATTGAGTTTTCAGATGATGTTGGGGTAACTAGTTTAGTATTATGTTCTAGTACAGGCACTACCGGATTAGTTATGATCATTTCCATTGTCGGTTCACTCTCATAAGATTTATCTTGGTCTTTGTACTGCTCATCCACTTTCACATTAGCGCTCTCCACAATTCTCTGCAATCTTTTTTTATAACATCTATATGCTTTTCTTTTAGTTGAATAACCAAGAAATATTCCTTCATCACATCTAGGGTCAAACTTTCCAATGGATTCATCTCTTCTGTTATAACACTTACTTCCAAAGATTCTGAAATACTTAAGAGTAGGGGAATGACCAAACCATAATTCATAAGGTGTCTTGTCGGTATCTCCTTTGATATGAATTATGTTGAATTTATAGACCATTGTACTTATTGCTTCTCTCCAGTAGATATGAGACAAATTAGCTTCCATCATCATGCTTCTGGCTGCATCCAAAATGGTTTTGTTCTTTCTTTCCACAATGTTATTCTGTTGAGGTGTTCAGGGTGCATATAACTATCTCCTAATGCCATTTTTTACAATAACTATTGAGCTCACCGGATGTGAATTCACCACCTTGATCTGATCTTAGACACTTGATTTTCATCCCTATCTCTGTCTCAACCATAGCTTTAAAGATCTTGAATTTCTCAAAGGCTTTAGATTTCTCCCTTAGAAAAGCAACCCACATCATTCTAGAATAGTCATCAATGATTAACATGAAATATATATCTCCTTGAAAGCTTCTTGTATTAGCAGGACCACATAGGTCAGTATGAATCAAATCAAGAATATCATTTGATTTATCAAGTATGCTCTTAAAATAATTTTTGATTTTCTTACCCATTTGACATTCCTTACATACTGGATTATGAGGCTTCATAATCTTAGGTAAATCTCTAATTGCCTTAGTTAAACTGATCTTTACAATGCAATCAAAATTTACATGACACCACCTCTTATGGCATAGCCAACTTTCATCAATATGTGCAATCAAACATGTCTTTTCACTAGAGTTCAAATGAAAGATGTTACCTCTTGTCTGTGTACGGTTTGCAATCTCCAATCCTGATTTGCTAATGATTTTGCACTTTCCATCCTTGAATTGTAATTGAAATCCTCTATCTACCAACTATTCTACACTCAAAAGATTATGCTTCATACCTTCAACATAATAAACATTATCAGTGTTATGCTTTCCATCCAATGAAATACTTCCTCTTCCTTTTATCATGCATGCCTTGTTATTACCAAATCTGACTTGACCACCATCAAATTATTGCAGGGTTAGAAACTTCCTTTTGTCACCTATCATATGATGAGAACATCCACTGGCAATTACCCATTCATCTTTGTCTTCAACTTTTTCTGCAAGGGCTTTTTCCTTATTGATGATAACTGGTTCTGGATCATCTTCCTTCATAGCATTAAATACCTAGTCTTTTCCATTGCTAGTTCTTCTTCCAAGTCATCAAATACTCCTTATTCATTAGCATAATAGCATGATTTGTTTTTGTTTCTCTTGTACTTATGCTTGATTTGATATTCAGGGTTAGGCTTATAAGATCTTCTTTCTCTTTCTTCCAATTTTGAATTCCTTTCAGGACATCAAGATGCAAAATGGCCTATCTTATTACATGCAAAACATTTGAAAGGAGATTTTTCTTCATACTTACTTCCTAATGGACCTCTAGGTATCCTTCTAGAACATAGGGCTTCAAGTTTCTCAATCTCTTCATCTTCTTTCCTAATCTCTTCCAATTAATTTGCATACAAAACATTCCAATCTTTCTTGCCAGTTTATGATGTAGATGCCTTAAATGCAGTATCAATCTTTGCAACTCTGGGTTGACCAAATTCCTCAATATCAAAAGAAGATATCTTCCCAACAAGAGTATATCTATTGACAAAAGAATTAGGCATGGTTCTTAGCTCATTAATAGTAGTTACCTTCATTTTATAAGTCAGTGGTAAAACCCTTAACACTTTTGACACAATTTCCTCCTCTCTCAGAGATCCACCACAATACTGAATTCCTAATACAATTTCATTTACCCTTTCCATGAATGCAAAAATTCTTTCATCTTCCTCCATCTTCAAGCTTTCATATCTTACCTGGTAGCATTCAAGTTTTGCAAGTTTAATAGTAGTATCACCTTCATTCAGAATATCCAACTTGTCCCATATAGCTTTTGTTGATGATTTGTTGATTTGATAAGGTGCTTAAGAGGGCTTCTCTAGCTCTGCAGTCATTTTCAATGTTCTTATCCAAGTCTGCCAGTGTAGGATTGCCATATGTCAGATTATGAGGAGTGCAACCATTCTGGGTTATTTCCCAAATTTCCTTTCCAATGCATCTTAAATGAGTCTCCATCTGAATCTTCCATACTCCATAGTTTGTTCCATCAAGCCTAGGGATGTCCTTCTAGAAAATAGTAGTTGAACTATTAGTTGCCATAGGATCTTCCTCAAGCGTTTAAGCTTCTGCAAAAAGAGGACCAAGCTTAGATACCAATTGTTAGGATAATTGGTGAACAACTTAGAGGGGGGGAGGGGTGAATTAGTTATTAATAGATTATGTGAATTAAAGCACTTAAAACCTTATACTGATATAACTGATAAAGCATTAAAGAATAATTGAAAACTAGAGAATCAATACCATGCAACCATAACACATAACACCATGATTTGTACGTTGAAAACCTGGTAAAGGGAAAAACCACAATGGGAAACCCTACCCATAGTCAAATGATACTTCTGCAGCAAGTATATGATTACATTAGGGGCCTACACATGTAGGAAGGTACACTACCTAGAGCGCACTACTCATCACAATGGAGTCTCACTCACTATAGAGATGTAAACCACCTCAAGGTATTTGGAGAACAATCCAAAGAGAATAATTGTCAGTGATAGCATCAAACATGCCAGATTACACTTTTGGTTAAGCTCAATACCGGAGGTCTAAAACCTCTTACATAAACCCAACTCGATCACCTATGATTGATCTTATTATATTATTTGCTCCATGCATCCATACCATACCATGATATACACAAAGATTTTACATATATTTATACCAACCCAGGACCTAACCAATTAGGTCGGCCACCCAAATGATAATTCAATAGATCCATTACATAATCCTAAAATAAAACATAAAGCATGTCAACCCAAGGCTAAACAAACATCATCCAATCAATAAAATATCCCGAAAATGCATCCAATGATCCACCAACATGTTACATGTAAATCGGTCCATAACCTAGATAACACCAGACCTAAATTAGATCCACACACACCAAAGCAATGAAACCAATCAGTCAAGGCATGAACATAATCACCATCAACATCTTGAATCCCTTCTAGAAGCTTCACCAACACCACTTATGCATTACATCAAGGATCTTCATTAAAGATCTGTCAGTGAAACCCTTATCGGACCAATAAAGAAAGCTTACTAGAATATGAGATATCATCTAATAATAAAGCCAATACCAACTGACTAAAACATGCTTCAGAAGCATATGAACCAGCCATACAAACTTATTCCATCATCCGGATCATAGCGATGACAATTAACTGATAAACTACCCAATCCAATTCTTCTACCGGAAGCCGGTAAACAACCATAACAATAAATGTTGACATCAATGACAAAACATCAATGCAACACATAATCAATTCCATCATATGACTAACATTTAGTTGCAAGTCTACCACATCCAAGTGATCAAAACAAGCCTCAAGGGTGTTCTCCCACTTTGTTTGTCTTCATTGGAAGTGACTTATGAAGATCATGAATGCAAGAATATAATTCAATTGGCTTTCTTGAACTGACTCCAACCCTTGGAAGTAGACACTCTTTACCTTACTCTTTAACTCTTCACGATCTAAACCATCTTCTTCATTCATTTCCTATCACAGCAACTCCTCTAATGATGCAAGGATTTTTTATTAGATGATTCTAACTAATTCCTCCATCCTTTCACACTCTCCTTTCACCCTATCAAGTTTTGTCATTATCATCATCAAAGAGATGCTAATGATGGAAGTCATAAATTTTTCCCTCTTGAATTACACCTTCTTGTATTTATACTTAAATAGGAGTATATCATAACCTGTTGAGACAAGCAATCATTTTGTCTTGTGCCATTGGGAAGACTTCCCACTAATTTTCCTTGATTTGAAGCCTTCCTCTAAACATTACCACTTCATTATATATTCTCACCACCCATTGTAGATATTCTTCTACTTCCTTTGAGTTGTTTTCCATTCATCTCTTCAATCCTATGTTTGAGTTTTTCATTTCTTCAAGGCTATTGAATGACTCTTGGGAGATGGAAGGAGGTGAAACAAATGTTTCATCTTCTTGTCTGATTGGTTTCACTAGCCTTTGTATGTACTCCTTCAATCTTCCATTTTATTCTTCTACCTTATCTTTCTTCTCTTCTGCTTTGTGGAGCCTTTGTCAGATAGATGTGAGATTATTCCCCAACTCTTGAAATTGTTTCTCTTTAGTAGTGTGTCTAAGGTCAATTGTTTTTACTTCATACTCCATGGCAGTGATTTTATTTCTTGGTTTATCAATGGTAGGGACTGCTACTTGTAGTATATGTGATCTTGAATCATCTCTAGAGATGTTGGATAACTTATTTTCTTTATTTTTCTCTTTAGCTTGATTGATCTTTGTGAATAAATCGTCTATGTCTCCAATAGGTTTAACTTCTATAGATGCTTTCTTTTCTGTCCTCTCTTTTAGCCAATCAGGGATAGTAGAAAAATCCATCCATTCTTCCATTCTCCTATCTCTACTGGTAATGATGACTTCATCTTGATTCTCACTTGTGTTTTGGTTATGACCTTCTTGATCTTCCATCGTGATTATCCTTTCTTCTTCTATACAATTCTGAATTGGTGATGTTCTATGTTGGACACAAGCAAGTTTCTATTCTTTTCTCATCTCCCAAGTTATTTTCTTCAATTGAAGTTTGACTAATTTATAACTCTCTCACTGAGGAAGTACTTGTAATTGAAGGGGTAGTGTTTGTCTTTGACTTCTTCCATCGAGATTCAACACTAGAAACTTCCTTTGTGATACTTGTGTTCTTCCTTTTCTTAGAAACTAATATTTCTCCTTCACTTTTTACTTCTTCATTGTTCTTCATTACATCATCTTATTTAGAGGAATAATCTTCATCCATCTTTCCAATGCAATGAATTGATGGTGGAATGCACAAAACACTATGATCCCAAATAAAGGGGCAACTCATCCTTTTAGGGCCACCTATGATGAGTGGCTAACCATCTAGGATAGATAAATGGTGCTACTAGTACATCTATGCACCTGGTAGGCATATATCCTTTCACTCTACCAAAGGCTTGATAATGAGAAAACATGGTTTTCACATCAACTGTGGAAACCCTATCATTCACCATGTCCCATTTCACAGTACCACGTACATTGTGTGAAAGGGATCTATAGAATTCCTCTATGTTAACCTTGTCATATGGATTATAATTGTTGATAATGTCAATCATATGAACTAGCTCATGTCTAATAGTCTCACCCCTTTGTTTATTTGTGTGATCACGCATGTCTCCCAAAGTGGTATTTAAATGATCTAAGGCATATTAGATTGCCTCAGCAGTCTGATTATAGAGTTGTTGTCTCTCCTGTGGAGTTGTTGCAGACCTATGTGACATCTTCTCACTCCCACGAGGATGAGCACTAGGCTTAGAAGTACTCATGTTATGTGATCTAGGCTTGTCAGACATGATGTTCAGTGGATAATGTAGATATATATATATATATATATATATATATATATATATATATATATATATATATATATATATATATATATATATATATATATATATATATATATATATATATATATATATATATATATATATATATATATATATATATATATATATATATATATATATATATATATATATATATATTTGTACATGTGCATGTATGTAGTACACAATAAACAATAATTAAAAGTGTATGTACATGAACATTTAAATCATTTTAAACATATTTAAAAACATGTAAATTAAAGAAATAAGATATATACATTTTAAAGAAATTTAAATGTCATAAATGCATACTCAATCTAGTTAAAATTTTCTAGATATAAAGACAAATTTAAGATAAATTTCTAGAGATCTATGCACAAAAGAAATTTAAACAACTATAAATTTAATTTTAAATTTCAATATATGTATAATTTACAATTACATATATTTGCATATACAATAATTAATTTGAAAATTAGTCAAATTAAGTCAAATTAAGACTCCAAGTTAAGTCAAATTAATTTACAATTAATTCACAATTTTGCAATGTACAAATTAATTAATAGGTCCTAATTTGGTCTTATGTGGTCCTAATAGGTCGTACTTGGGGTGCAAGTAAATTTCGTAAAAGAAATCAAACAGGTCTGCATTATCTTGAATGACGTAGAAATAACCTCATTAGCTGCCTAGAAGAGAGCAATTGGAGAATAGAAGAGGAAATTGTTTTTAGGGTGATCTAAATACATGTATAGAGAGTATTCAATACAAACAAACAATATCTGGAGTGTGTGATGTGGTCTCTAATTTATGTCCAGAGGGACTAAATGGTTTTGGAGTTGGACGGGGAAACCTATTGGGCCACACTTGGAGGAAATCAATGTGTTCATGCAAGGGCCACATTTTTTCTATTATGAGAATGATGCTTTTGCATCGAAGGATATTTGGAAGACAATATCCAAAAATTTCTATGGCATGGAACCAGAGTTGGTGGACTTGTTGAAGTACTAAATTCAACTTCCAGAAGACTAGAGAAGTATGCTTTCAAAATTGCGCTTGTATTGGGAGATTGTGTACATAGCCTCTTGGTCTTCTAAGATGCTGAAAAGTGTACTTCGAGTCCACCAACTCTGGTTCCACACCATATAAATTTTTGGGAATTGTCTTCCAAATATCCTTTGGTGCAAAATCATCATTCTCATAATAGAAAAAAGGTGGCCCTTGCATGAACACAATGATTTCTTCCAAGCGTGGCCCAATAGGTTTCCCCGTCCAACTTCAAAACTAGTTAGCCCCTTTGGACATAAATTAGAAACCACATCACACACTCCAGACATTGTTTGTTTGTATTGCATACTCTCTATGTATTGCAAGGGGCCTTAAGTGGTCCTAAGGGGTCATGCATGTGTTCTAACACATGTGTGACCCCTTAGGACCACATATGACCCCTTGCGACACCATTTGGTCCTCTATGGTCCTAATAGGTCTTAAGGGGTGCACATGTGTTGCAAGGGGCTTTAAGTGGTCCTAAGGGGTCACGCATGTGTTAGAATACATGCATGACCTCTTAGGACCACTTAAGGCCCCTTGCAACACCATTTGGTCTTTTGTGGTCCTAATAGGTCCTAAGGGGTGCACATGTGTCGCAAGGGGCCTTCAGTGGTCCTAAGGGGTCACACATGTGTTAGAACCTCATTGTTTACTTCTTCATTATTCTTCATTGCATCATCTTCTTTAGAGGAATAATCTTCATCCATCTTTCCATATGTGAGAGATTCCTCTGTGAGGTGTGCTAAGACCATTCCATTAGATGCTACTTTAGTCCTCTCTTTGGGATCATAGTGTTTTGTGCATTCCACCATCAATTCATTGCATTGGACTACAGGTGGGAAGCCAATAGTTTCACAAATTCCATTCTTGATCATGTTAATTGTCATGGGGGAAGGCATTTGCTCACATGTGCCAAACATCCTCCTCTTGAACTTGGTCAAGTCAAACTTCTCCAAGTTGGTGTCTCCAATTTTCCTCCATCTTGAAGTAATCTAATATTCTAGATAAAAACCTTTGAGAAATGCCTTCATTTGATCCTTCTCCCGACATGTTCTTATAAGAATTTGAAAGTTAGGATACTTTAAAATTAGTTTCGATATTCTTTTGAATAATAAGTATCATTTTAATTGTATAAAATCACAACTTGGAATAATCTACATTAGAGTCATGATAATGCATGTGAGTGGTATTTCAAGATATGAATGTCATAACCTTAAGATCTGATTATTACTCAAAAAATATGAGTCATACCTTTCCCTAAAAATCTGAGTCATTACCTTTTCCTCTTTAATGATTATCAAATTTTGTAGTAAAACTTCTGAATAAGGGATGAACAAATCTTAATTAGCACTCAGAGATCAGAGTTAAACTCTTTTAAGCTTTTCTATTTGACCAACCCCTTTGGTTCTTCTTTTTAATGATCTGATGTTCAAAATCTCTCTTTCAACTACCACTTCTTCAATGCAGATTCGCAACACTTGGCCATTTAATTTTCAGCTCTTAAGATAAATTCATTGAGCCCTCTTTTGATGTATATTCAAGGTAACTTGGTTAGATTGAGGTTGGTGGGTTCTTCTTTCACCTTAGGCAAAGTTGATAATATTTTTTGAAGCAATTGCGATCATGCTTTCAACTTCATCTACCCAAACTTGAAACAAGTTCGATTAGATTTTAACCTCTACTACTGTAGGTCATGAATGTGAATCTTGTTGCAAGGTGTGCACCCTTGGTCTCCTTGTGCTATGCAACACAGTGCTCAATTTTTTGACATGGATTAACTGCTTACTATGGATTCTATAAGTCTAGTGGTTGTATCAGGTATTAACAGGTCGATCTTTTGCTACAATGATAACTGCACTTGTAACAAGTGGTATCAGAGCTTGGTCATAGGTTCAAACCCCTCACTTGTGCTTGGGGTGATTGTTGTAAAGTATGTGCCCTTGGTCTCCTTGTGTTGTGCAATGCAATGCTTGGGTTTGTGACATGGATTAACCACCTCCTATGGATTCTATAAGTCTAGTGATTGTATCAGGCATTAACAGGTTGCTCTTTTGGTACAATAACAACCGCACTTGTAACAAATCTAATTATGAATATGAAGGAATGAGCATGTACTTACTCACCTTTATATGCTTCAACTTACCATAGTCACATGTTTTCAAGGTTTTACTAAGCGAATTAAACAAAAAATATTTTGTTACTTAATAAATTGCATTCTTTCAACTTCCTTGGAGGGCCGACTTTAGCAAGTAAAAATTTAAAATTTCTTTAATTCAAATCATCTTGCATTTGATTAAACATCTTCCAATTTTACTTCACCTCCCAACTGACTTGATATAGATGAAATGGCATCTTTCTTTGGTGTGTCAATCAACCTCTATCTATCGATCTTCCACCTTCCAACGATCTGCCTTGTAGTGATTTCTTATGTTTGTTTTAATTCACACTTCCATCTTTTGACAATTCCACCAACTGCCATCCCTAGAGGTTCAAATTTACCTTTCATCTTTCCTCTTTCATCTTCCTAAATGATCGATTTACCTTTACCTTCTAAAATTTGCTTAATTTAGATGCAAATCAACTTTTCCTCATGTGATTTTGTTTAACCTCCAACTGTCCAGGTTTGAGCTACCTTTCAAATTTGCTTTATCATTGTCAAACTTGCTTCCTCAGAGGCTAAATTTTTTACTTAATGATTTCCAACCTTCATCCTTGCAAAT
This sequence comes from Cryptomeria japonica, assembly GCF_030272615.1. Lineage (NCBI taxonomy): Eukaryota > Viridiplantae > Streptophyta > Pinopsida > Cupressales > Cupressaceae > Cryptomeria > Cryptomeria japonica. The sequence continues at coordinate 366,816,228 of NC_081414.1, read as the reverse complement.
TAAAATTCTCATGTCTACACCTTTGTTTAGCAAATTTATCCTTATTTTCATTCACTGAAATTCATAACATATAATTTACATCTCTCAAACTTCTTGGTGTTCAAATTCATTTTATTTTACCTTCTTAAATCGATTTGATCTTTTTTGTGAAATTTGCATTCTTAATCTCTTAAGGATAGATGTTTGAATTTTATCATCTTTAGTTATCCTTCCCACAAACTGAGGTTGGTTTGCATATTTCCTCTACTTGGTAATTTTCCAACTTACATCTTTAGAAGTTTAACTTTGATACTTAAGTATTTTCAACCTTCATCTTTGCGACTTAAGAGTTTCATCTTGTGAGAAGCTAGTTTTAGTTTGTTTTGTTTATCAAATTCACCTTCCTTATCTTCTATAGAACTTCATCTTGTCCAACTTACATCTTCCCAACTTCTTGGTTTTGACTTCTGAAATTCGCCCTACTTCACCCTTCAAGTGTAGATGTTTATCGTCATCTTACTTGCTTGGATATTCCTTCCCATAAACTTAGGTTGATTCATACCATGTCATCCTCTTTTGAAATTTTGCCTTCTTTTTAACTTGAATTTATTTGCCTTTCTTTCTTATCATTAAAGATTGAATCTTAAGCAATTTAACTTTCTTACCAACCTAGGTTGATCTGCAGGCACTTAGAGACTTCCTACCAACCTAGGTTGATCCGCAGGGTCTAATACTTAGAAATTTTTTTACTCATCATCAACTTGGTCAATCTGCATGGTATCTTCTATAATTCTTTATCAACCTAATTCGATGTGTAGGTGACTCCTTTGATGAATGGCAATTAATTAGAGCACAATTCATTATTTTTGGACTTTTGAGAGTTTGTTAGAATCATACAAATTTCTACCAACCAAGATCATTTTGAGACTGAATTGCTACTAGATCAAAACCCTACACAAATAAAGCAACTAAGATAAGCAAGAAAAAAAGGGGGTCCCCATTTGCAATGGGGTGATGTGTGAAGAGGTCACAAAAAAACCTTATTATGAATTCAAAACAAGACAAAATTAGACTGTGTAGTAGGAACTGCTTGGGTGGAGAATAAAATACCATTGAAGTCCAATTGCTTTGAGTCATGCCACCATAACATTGTAGATGTCTTAGAGGAGGCAAGTGTCACACCATACTATCATGCCTTCGAACATATGGATTATCCTAGTGTATAATTTATAACATGCTAAAACATATTAGCCTATAATTTATAGTATAACAATTAGATTGACATGGGAAGGAGTTCTATTATGGTAAGTATGTTAATATTTATATTTTGAGAATTTGTATGGTCTTTATAAATATTAACATTACCAAATTTATTGGGTTTATTTCCATATGATTATTTAACAAATACATTATATTCACAAGATTGAGCATGACTTATGTATCAATCAAGCTTTAAAAGTTTCTAATTATTATTTTACGCCTTCTAATAGTTGGATAATGCAATATAGTTTACATGGTGTATTTATCTTGAAGAAAATAATTTAAATGCTATCACAATGGTATATGATATGATTTTTTTATTAATAAGTCTAAGTATAAGTTTAGTATATGAGTTTTAAACATGAGTTTCCTATATATGATAATCATATAAAAAATATATATTATTACATGGTCACTATCCTATCATGTTGGTATCTACAATTATGAGAAGCATTTAGTTATAAGTTATAGCATTATAAATTGTACTAATTACAGTTGTCCAATTCCATGCTTAGGTTAGGACCCGCCTTAGTGTGTCCCATTGCATTTACATTTATAGGGATTCTTTAGGCATTTAATTATTAATTTAATTAAATCTATAGTCCTCTCTCATCAATTCACATATTATAAAATTGGGCCTTTAACCCTAAGTGTGCCCCTTTTTATTTTATCCTAAATTAATCCTAATAATATACTAATTTCAATGTTCAAGGCACATTTTCACATACCAACACATCTTGGATTGACCTACCATGTTGTATTTGACTTTATAATAAAGATATCTCGCATCCCTAGAAAATTGAAAAGAAGTTGATCGTACTAGGTAGTATACTACCTAGTCCTAAACCTTTTTCCCCAAATTTGGGGAGCTTAATTTGTTAGTATTGTAGATAAGAAATGTGGAAATCATTAAAGCAACATAAACAATAGCCTAGTTCAATCAAGAAAACTCAATTGCAATGATTAATCCTAATTACACTCAATAAAGACATGAAAACAAAACATCAATTCAAACGCAAACCATTGCAAACTTGAATGTCTCCTTCATGTGGCTCCATTGTCCTTCTTTCTCCTTCAAATAGCTTTGTTGTGGATCTCACCTACTAGTGCATAAGCATGATGTGAAAGCAAGTAGACAAGATTGTAGCGCAAGAATACTTGAAGTGTGATTGATTCGACTAGGTAGGGATCTTGATTGAAGAAATTCATCGAATTTATAGATAAATTGGAGAAAAGATCAAATTAGCATGAAGAGATTCAAATGGAAATTGCAAATCAAATTTAAAATTAGGGTTTCATATATAAAGCTTGTTTTCCCTTAGTTGAGGATATGAATCTAACAATTTGAAAGGAGATCCTTGTGAAGTGAAAGAGGAAATTTGTGTGAAGTCTAAAATTAGTAAATTTATCTATCAATCATCTCAAAAGCACTCAAAAGCATGGTTAGGGGGTTAGTTCACATTGGGTTCACCAATTAATGTAGATAGGAAATGTGGAAATCATCAAAGCAACATAAACAATAGCCTAGTTCAATCACGGAAACTCAATTGCAATGATTAATCCTAATTACACTCAATAAAGACATGAAAACAAAACATCAATTCAAATGCAAACCATTGCAAACTTGAATGTCTCCTTCATGTGGCTCCATTGTCCTTCTTTCTCCTTCAGATAGCTTTGTTGTGGATCTCACCTACTAGTGCATAAGCATGATGTGAAAGCAAGTAGACAAGATTGTAGTGCAAGAATACTCGAAGCGTGATTGATTCGACCAAGTAGGAATCTTGATTGAAGAAATTCATCGAATTTATAGATAAATTGGAGAAAAGATCAAATTAACAATGAAGAGATTCAAATGGAAATTGCAAATCAAGAATGACCAATATGACAAATTATGACAAATTTGCACTTTCTATGCAAGATTGATTGATTGACAATTTTGACAAAATTATGACACATTTCTATGTCAAAATTGATTGATTGTCAATTATGACAAATTATGACAACTTGAAATGTCATTCCCATGAAATTAGGAGAAAAATAGGAGAGAATTGAAATTAGATGAATTAGAAATTAGGAAATTAGAAAATGAGGAAATTAGGAATTAAGAAATTAGTAAATTGGAAAATTAGGAATTAAGTGAATTAATTAACAATTTTTCATTTATTAATTAATTCACAAAGAGGGAGGAATTAGTTAGCCAATTAAATAAACATTTAATTGTGACAAGAAGACTTAGGATAAATAAATAAATTATTTAACCTAGAGGGAGAAATGACAAACAAGGTTAAATGAATAAATCATGAAACCCTAGAATATGAATTAGAAATGCAAGGATGACAATTAGGTCTTGACAAAGGATCATTGATATCGATTTGATTTGATCATGATTTTGATTGACAAAGGACCAATGTTGACAAATGATTTGATTGATAAATGCACCAATTGGTGAGGAACAATGACAAATTGATCCAAATTGACATGATTGAGAAAGACGACGATCGATGACAAATCAATCGCAAAATTGACAAGATTGACAAGGATGAGGATCGATGACGAATCATGACTGAAAATTGTTGTCGACAAGACCAAATTCAAGAGTGAGATAAATGAAGAATGTAGAAGAAGGACTCAATGCTCGCAAATGATAAAGACCAAGTGCGAATCATAGGAGAAATGTTAATGCAATGCAAAAACCCTAAAATAAGGCAATACGCAAATGTTAAAGTATGATTCCGCAAGCGTTGACCAGTTTTAGACGTCTACATTTTGCCCCTCTTTGAGACAATGCGATATTAAGCATTGTTTCAAAGAACAATAATGAAAATGCCCCAGACAATTACAATGACATATGGATGCCCCCTCGAGGAATTGGCCGGAAACATCCAGAAAAGAGGCCAATTGATCAATAAGAATGATAGAAAATGATAGGAGCAAACGGACTGACAATCAGAGATCGGATGCATGAAGGACAAGCAATTGAAAGCATAAAAGACCACAACCAACATGAGATGGAGAGAGTGCACATCCATCTATGCACTGACAAAGATCTATAAATGAGACAAAGAGAGTGAAAATTGCTCATTTGCACTAGCCAAAGAGGAGGATTTGTTGCTCTGGAAAAAGACACTTGCAGAGAGATGGCGAACATTCCAATGGCAGATCACCTTGGAGAACATGTATGCACCTATAGACGATCAGACGATGTGGGAGCAACGGTATGTATCTCAAAAACCCATATTGTCAATTTCATGAATTTGACTTGCTTGCGGGACATTGCGGGGCCCATAGAAAATGCAGAAAGTGACTTCTGCGCCTGTGTGAGCACATCCTACACTTGTGTAGGGTATCTTGCGCTTGTGTAGGGTACACAAGCATAGGTTATGCTACACAGGTGCAGGACTTATCACACAGGCGCAGTTGTGCATTGGGAAGTCAATTTTGGTCAAAAATAGCATGCGAATGATCCGAAAAGGGGGGATAAGAATAAGATAGGTCAAAATAGATTGGAAACACCCTGATTTGGATATGAAACAAGGAAATGCAGCCCATAGGAGAAAACCCTAAAATTGACAAAATGTGCCCTAATTGTGATGCAGAGTCGATAGTATCCATTGATCACGTGGGAGAACCAACCAGACTGCTTCATGTTACGACATAGACTCAGGAGCATAGATAGAGATACCTTAGCAGGACTTGGGATATACTATATCACATTCATGCCTGAGATTAGGGCAAACACAGGACTGCTTACCACATTGGTAGAGCGATGGCATTCGGAGACCTCCTCATTCCATCTGGTGACTAGAGAGGCAACTGTGACACTAGAGGATGTATGGCGTATCCTCCGCATTTCGATTCATGGGGAGATGATAGAGTATGACCCAGTGATAGGGAGAGACACTGTGTAGATTATTTGAGTGCGATGCAGATGATCTGGATATCGTAGAGAGGGAGATTGGCTGGGAGACCATGGCATCAGAGTAGGATCGACGATATGTGGTGATAGCAGTGGTGATAGCATGCCTACTAGCAGGGGACAAACAAGGACATGGATTCCCTATTGGATGGGGAAGAGTGCTAGAGTGGATGGCGACAAAGGGGATGGTGTACGCATGGGGACCATGTGTACTTGCTATGCTATAATTTTAGTTGCATCAGATAGCATATTAGGGAGTGCAGACTTTGAGCTGTGGAGTCACACTGTTACAGGTATGGGCATTTGAGCACATAGCCATATTTGGACCAATTGCAGAGAGATAGGTATTACCACATCGACCATATGTGTATTTCTATGGGGGAGCATTGAGACAGGGTCCTTTCGGATACATATTATATTGGCGACACGAGCTAGACAGACTGAGAGAGTTCACATGGAGGCCATATCTTGATTGCCCTGGATGGTCAGATGATAGTGATGAGCTATCATATTGTAGACAGGAGAGGTACCTGATTGGGCGACCAGTGAATCGCCAGAGAGTGATTGAGATGTACCTGCTAGAGAGAGTCAGATGACAATTTGGAAAGAGGCAGGATGTACCTAGAGGGACTGCACACTTTGCCCGATCGTACAGAGAGACGAGTCAGTGGGGGAGGATGATTCAGCCACACATTGCATATGCTGACTTCACACAACTACAACAGAGACAGTGGGATTGGAGATCAGATGTGGTGGACACCAGGACAACAGAGGAGTATGAGCGATGGTTTGCACGATGACGGCCAGTGCCATTGACAGATCCTGATATTCCAGTATCAAGGAGACAGGAGGACTTCCCACTCATAGGAGAGGAGGAGGGAGATGGTTAGGATGAGGAGGATGAGGGCGGTGATGAGGATGAGGGGGATGACAAGGATGAAGATGATGATGAGGATGATGATTATGAGCCAGATTCAGCTGATCAGGAGTCATTGCAGGATATACCCATAAAGCCGGAGACAGCTAGGATAGAGGAGATGGAGATGTGCAGGGCTACCATAGCGAGTCAGCATAATCACATTGCGACATTAGAGAGATAGAATGCAATCTTGAGGATAGAGCATGATCAGTTTAGAGCAGAGATAGCCAGATTGACAGTGGTTCGAGATACAGCGATAGTGCAGGCACAACGAGAAGAACAGTGAGTCACTGAGTATATTGGGTTGATTAGGGATGCTAGTGCACGTGAGATGGCATAGATGTTGGTAGAGACCGGAGAGGAGATACACCATTGGAGGACACTATATGAGAGTGCAGTTCCACCAGAGAAGAGAGCATCATCATATCGAGCACGATCGAGGACAGAGAGCAGGGCACGCTCTCGGAGGTCAGTGAGCAGCATGGGGGTGAGTGGACCTATGAGACCACCACAGCCAGGACCTAGGGCATGAGGGACATCATCCTTGAGACATGGCAGGGATGAGGAGGATAGAGGGAGCACCCAGTGATAGACGCACGTACTCCTTAGGACAGAGACAGATGTAGTTTGACATTATGTAGTCAGCCTGCGGGCCATACTTAGGACAAACAGTCCAATTTTGTACTCCGATATTGTGTTGATATATGATATGATATGCATTGATATGATGGGATGCAATGTGTTATGACGTATGTTTAGTTTCCATGTATGGATGACTTATGCACCATGTAGGAATGTATTTTTATGTGTTTTTGATGCATTTATAATATGAAATGGATAAAATGCTTGATGTGAGGCTTGATGTAATGCAAATGTACTAACCAATGAATGCAGGATGCAACATATGTGTTTGGGGATCGGAGCACTAGACCGGACTGACTATCCGAACTGACAGAAGAAATGTTAGCAAGAAGAAATGAGACAGAGGATAGTTAGAGATGAAGAAAAACTTGCTATCAATAATGCACCTTGTAGGTGAGAACCTTTATTTTAATGTAGCAAAATGGATGCGTAGCATCAAGGCATTGAAGGCCAGAGCTGAAATGCAACCCTTTTTGCAAAAGATAGACACATCGCAGACAAACAACAATCACAACCAAAAAAAAAAAAAGGGACCATGAACCATCCCGGTCACTCTAAATCACTCAGTGACATCATCGAGCAACATAGGAACATGATCGAAGATAAATCAATAAAAAGATAAGACTCGCTAATTCCAACAAGTCAAACAAACATCTTGATCTTCATTGTCAAAAGTTGAAAGTGTTGATAGGACGATCATGCTGTTTGGTTTCAGAACATGCGGTACCCTGTCTAAGACAGGACACAGTCTAGTTTCGTGTATACCACACCCTGTATAAGACCCATGATAGTGTGCCCAGGACCAATGATATTGATGTTGATTGATATGACAATTTTGATCAGTTTGAATGTCTGGTTTGATTGAAAAAGTTCATCTGTGAACGCATGATTCCATTAAAGCACAATGTGTGATTGTGTGTCGTTGGAGGGATGCTTAGCGATCTGTCGATGCACAAAGGGATCATTTATTGCAAAATGCTTGTTTTTGGATTTTAATGTTTTGAAAATTTTTTTTTTGTTCATTTTTTTAGGACTTTATTTGACTTTTTAGGGATTTTTTCAGGACATTATTTGATTTTTAGGGATTTTTTCAGGACATTATTTGATTTTTTTGGAATTTTTTCAGGACATTATTTGATTTTTTTATATTTTTTTAGGACATTACTTGATTTTTTTTGGATTTTTTCAGGACATTATTTGATTTTTTTGATGTTTTTGGATTATTTCAGGACATTTTTCAATTTTTATGATTATTTCAGGACATTTTTCAATTTTTATGATTTTTGCCCCCAGTGTCTAGCAAGGCAAGGACTATGACAAGTGAATAAATAGGCTTGCTGAAATGATGGTGGATAGAGGGAAGACAAAGGCCTTTTATTATGGAGACATTACGGATGCAATTTTCAAGGGCTATTGCGTGATGGGACAAGAGACTGGATATGACAATGTAAAGCAGTGTCATGGCATGAGGGACATGTCAAGAGGTGTTTGAAACCATGTTTAAATTTTGCGTCCTTATGTTAGATCAAGATCAAGGAATGAAAAAGAGTGTATGGATAGTGATAAGATATGGATAGGATAAGCAAGACCAAGAAAGGATAAGAGACATGGACTGAAGGTCGGGATAGGCTAAGGGATAGTGGCAGAAAGTTGCAATAAGACAGGGAATATGGATGAAAGGTTATAATAAGCAAATGGATAAAGACCAAAAGCTATGATGGACTAAAAGCTGCAAACAAGATGCATGATGCTCATGATGATCTTTAGCCTTGTCAAGATCGAAGGTGGAAAGGCAAATTGGACATGAGGGACAATAGGATAATGGAGGAGTATGACATGGTATGATAGGATAACGAAGGGCAATAGGATATGATAGGATAAAACCTGCCCCCAAGTGTGGTGTGCAAGAAGTTCATAGATTACGCATGATGCTTGTTTGCCAGGTTTTCATCACAGTACTTGCCCAAGGTGCCTATTTGCCAAGTTTTCACCAGTGGACAAATTATTTTTGCTTTACTTTTTTTCTCTTGTCTTTTTTTTTTCTTTTTTTTCACTTTTTTTTTTTTTTTTTGTATTTTGACTTTTTCAATAGAAGATGGACACCTGATAGGGGATGGAGGAAGGACTCAAGCATCTTTTTTGTTTGGATAGTAACCTTAAAAAAAAATGGACCATGACCTTTAAAAGTATGCTCAAAGACGTTGGTAGGATAAGGACATGGAAAAAGAGATGAAATTAAGGCAAGGATTTATGCAAAGGATGGGATCAAAGGGATCGAAGGATGGAAAATATGCATTGGATAATGGATAGGGTATTGGAAGAATTGGGATTCAGCAGATGGAAATGAAGGCAAGATCAACATTGGCACACACCTTGATGGGTGGTGGATTGATGGAGGAAAGATGGATCTCAGATTGTGAGATTTGGATGGAGGAATAGCTTGGGATTTTGGGACATAAGGGCCCAAAATGGATGAAGAAGGTGATGGAGGAACAAATTTGAGAGGGTTGGATGGAGGAATAACAACTTTGGATGCCAAGTTGGATGTTTCTTTAGGCTTTTGTGCTTCAAGGAACCACTTAGGGATCCACATGGTTTTTGATTTTTCATGCTTTTGTGGTTCCTTGGAGTGCATTGCTTGCATAAGGGATTTAGGAACCCATATAGATTTTGAATTTTGTTTTTGAGCAATGGGCCTTTGTGACCTTTTGGATTTTTCCTTTTCTTTATAGATCATATTGTTCTTTGTTTTGACATGTCAATTATATTGGACATGTTGATCCTTGAATACATGTGGATTGCTAGACTTATGACTTTTATACTTGGCATCCAAATTGCTTGGAGGGGGAAAGGAATGCATGGATGGATATGAATGAAATGGAGTTCTTTTGGATTGATGAAATTTACTCAAGGATGTGTGCCTTTGCTGACCTTGCATAAAGAATGAAGGGATATAAGGACCTAAGATGGATGGAAGGGATGATGGGGAAGGTGTATGTTTTGATTGTGATGGAGGGATACCAACGTCTTGAGAGTGAGTTGTGTAGACATGACCCTTAAGATCTTCTTTGATAAGGAGGGGTTCTTTCTCATGAAGGTCTACCCCTTGGCCTTTATGAATATCTTGACTTGTAGGATACTCTTTTCTTTGGGAAGAAGACGTGAGTCCATTATGAGGTGGATATGATATGAGAGAAATAATGAGATCTTGAAGTGGATCAGATTGCACCAAAGTGGAAGAACCCATTATGCATGTCGAGGGTTCATGAACATCTTGCACTAACATGTTAGAATCATGAGGGGGATTAGGATCATGAGGGGGACTAGGATTGTGTAGTGGACATGGTTTAATGATAGGCTCTTCAAGAGATGGAATGGAAGAAATAATGGGATCATCAAAAGAAATGCGATCTTGGAGTGTATATGGAGCATTAAGACAAGGAGATGGAGGAACAAAAGGATCTTATGGAGGATTTAAAGGAATAATTTGATCTTGACAAGGAGGAAGATCATTGGAATCCTCTTTAAAGGTGCTTTGCTCTTGACTTTTAATGGGATCATCAGAAAGGATGGAAGGGATATCTGGAATGTCAATGGGATTTGAAAGGACATTTTTTTCATGAAATGGAAGGGGATCGTTTGGGATTGGATGGACTAGGATATCTTGATCTTGCTCGGGGAATGGAGTGTCAATAGGACTTTGGATAGGATGGACAAGAATAGGGGAATCATCATGAGTTTATGGGAACATGGGATTTTGGTCAATAATTGGATGGGATGATAAGGTTTCGGGATCTTGATCTTGATCTGTTTTAACACGCGTTTCTTTATGCTCTAAATTATCCTCTTGACATGGGGTTAGACTTTGGATATGCATGGGGGATTCTGACAAGGGATCAATGTTTTGGCATGAAGGAAATGCACTTTGAACATTTGTGATGGATTCTGGCAAGGAATCAATGCTTGAACATGAGGAAGAGGGACTTCGAATGGGGTCCTCTAAAACAGGTAATGGCAATAAAGTGCATGGTGGCATTGGGTCTTGTATTTCTGAAACATGAAAAGGATGTGCATCATGAATTGGATTATCGTGGCAATCAATTATGGATAGCCCTTGGATAATTTCATCCTTGGGTGTATTTTTTGATGAGGACAATATTGGAAGGTTCTTGTGAAACTTCTAAAGGTGTAGGGATAGATGCCACTGGAGAGTCCATTTGTTTGTGGGGGGATGGGGCATTGCTAGACATAATTGTATTATCTTGATCTTCCTCAAAGAACTCACTTGGTAATTTCCTTAAGAGAATTTCAATAAAGCCACCTTTCTTTTGAGGTTTTGACATAGTTGTATCTGGAATTTGAACTTGTTTGGCAAGGAGTTGGTTCTGATCTGATGTCATGTTTTGATATTGGACTTGGTTCAATTGTTTTGACATGTTTGAAACTTGGGTTGGTGTGTGTTGCAACCTTTGTTTTTGAATTTTTGGTTGTGGTTGTTGACATTGATATTCCACCATTGGTTGAACCATTTGTGGACATTGTATAGTTGGTTGGACATATTGTTGAAATTGGACCATTGGTTGTATTGGTTGTATTGGTTGAAAATCTGATTGATAGTAAACACCTTCTTGTTCTTGTTGTGGAGGCACATAATGTTGAAATTGATGTTGTCTCTTTTCTTGAAATTGTTTCATAATCTCTATTTGTGAGAGGAGAGCTAGTATGTCTGATCGTTCAAGAAGAGATCTTACATCAATTGGCTCAATCTTTGGATTTCGACCTAGAAATTTTTGAAACATTTTGGACATTTGTGATCTAATCTTCTCAATGTTTTTCACTCTTTGTTCCAATATCTCCTCTTCTTGAACTAGTTTCTCCTCTAATTTTTGTATTTGGACATTTACATCATCATGATAAGTTTGATCCAAGTTATGAGACATGTAGAGATTGGATTGACATGATTGATTGCTCAATTGTGATGACATGGCTTTGTAAGAAGGTTGAGACCTAATTTCAACAAACATGTCACTATGCAAATGCAATATTTTTGGAATTTTTTTCAAGGATGATGTATGATATGCAACTAAATGCAAGCTAAATAGACGAAAATGCAATCTATGGCAAGAATGCAACCTATGTTTTTGGTTGTTTTTCAAGATTTTGACAAACTTATGAATGCAATTCTAAAAATGAGATGCTTAGGAAATTGAAATGATGTCTAGACCTCAAAGGACAAAAGGACCAAGTGACAAAAGGACAAAATGACAATGTCTTCCCTATATGCTTGGATACTAAGCTAGGTTTGACCAAATGACATTGATGACAAAAAGACAAAAGTTTGATAAGGTCTAGACTTCCTAACAATGACTTAGGGTTTATCAAAGATTTGGATTACTCAAGTATGACAAAACCTAGTTTTGACACTATATGCAAAGGGATAATTACTATGCAAATGACCCTAATATGATATGATAATGACCTAATCTTAATGAAGAGACCTAGGGTATACAAATGTGACCTAATGTTATGAGGACAAGGATGCAAATGCAATGGTATTACTCTAATGCAAGAGGACACATGCAAATGAATGACCCTTATTGATATGCGAAAGGAGTATGACCTAGGTGAAACCTAACCTTGGTACTTGACAATGACTTTGCAAAATGCAAACCTAGGATGAACCTAAATCTAAGTGACATGAATGTTGAGACAAGATTTTGAAAAATGTTTGACAACCATGTTTGAAGATGTTTTGAACTTTGTTGGATGAAATGTTCTTGTGTTTAACCTTGTTTTAAATCAATTTTGTCTTGGTTTTGAAATGAGACACAACTCAACTTTTGACAAGTAAAGAAGACAAGATACTTTAACTTAGACTCAAGACAATCATGCTCATTCACAAATTTTCTTATGGTAGGCAAGGACATTAGGTACTTGAGAGGTAGACTCATTATGGGATTCAAGGAGAATACATAGATGCTTGACCCCATGGGCTCCCCTCCACGGCACTCACTTCTCAGGGCAGCCAAGCATCAGTCCCCATGGAAATCTCCCCATGGCGAACTCAGTATCTCTTCCAAGTATCCGAACTTGTCCTTCTCAAGCAACTAGAAGGATTTTTGGCCTCTAAATACAAGGTGTTTAGTAAGGATTTCTATTAAGTGTTACTCCTTGGTGTCACGCAAGCTTGATTGAGACATTAAGCCCACCAAGATACCAAACAAATGTAGTCACGCAAGCACGATTTAGACCATGAGGCCCTACTTAGATGTTGATATGAGAAAGAGTTCAAGGGTCATCACTTCCCAAGTAACTACAATTCCCACGTAACCCTTCCTTCAAAGCTTTCACTCATTAGGTATTTATTTATAGTGAGTTATAATGCCAAGGTATTCTAGCCATACTCACTTTGGGTCATTCCCTTCTCATGATTGTCACTTGCTTGAAAAATAAAATGGTCGAGAAGGCAGGCCCTCTAAAGTTAACACACAATCAAGACATGAGAATGGTATTGAAGATCTAGATTTCTGATCACCCTAAGAAGGATGAGAGCATACTCTCATACTCCAATGTCAGACTCAACAATCAAAGCAAACATACATTCATTCCAACCTATTTAGAAATCATACTAGGTGCCAAAATATTAATTACAAACACAAAGTTTAGTTGTAGTCCAAGGCAACCTACAAAACCACCAAGTTAGAAGTTTGATATGTTTGATCCTTGACTATCGAACCTACATAAAATTCGTTAGTAGTTTCATCTTTGTCTTTGTCATGCATAATGCCAAGGTGCTGCATAAAGAATCAGTACCAAAAAACCAAAAAGCAGAAACAAAATGCAAAACAAATCAATTTGCAAGTAAAAACACTGCTTTTTTTACCTCTGTTTCTGGCCTTCCATAGGCACAAAATTCTTGACACAGGTGCAGAAGTCTTTGACACAGGCACAGAATGCTTGACACAGGCGCAAATTGCTCCTACACAAGCACAGAAGTTCTCAGAAAGCCCTGCATTACCTTGTTTATTAGGTTTTTGACCTGCAAATCATCTCAAAAGCACTCAAAAGCATGGTTAGGGGGTTAGTTCACATCGGCTTCACCAATTAATGTAGATAGGAAATGTGGAAATCATCAAAGAAACATAAACAATAGCCTAGTTCAATCACGAAAACTCAATTGCAATGATTAATCCTAATTACACTCAATAAAGACATGAAAACAAAACATCAATTCAAATGCAAACCATTGTAAACTTGAATGTCTCCTTCATGTGGCTCCATTGTCCTTCTTTCTCATTCAAATAGATTTGTTGTAGATCTCACCTACTAGTGCATAAGCATGATGTGAAAGCAAGTAGACATGATTGTAGTGCAAGAATACTCGAAGCGTGATTGATTCGACCAAGTAGGGATCTTGATTGAAGAAATTCATCGAATTTATAGATAAATTGGAGAAAAGATCAAATTAGCATGAAGAGATTCGAATGGAAATTGCAAATCAAGAATGACAAATATGACAAATTATGACAAATTTGCACTTTCTATGCAAGATTGATTGATTGACAATTTTGACAAAATTATGACAAATTTCTATGTCAAAATTGATTGATTGTCAATTATGACAAATTATGACAACTTGAAATGTCATTCCCAAGAAATTAGGAGAAAAATAGGAGAGAATTGAAATTAGATGAATTAGAAATTAGGAAATTAGAAAATGAGGAAATTAGGAATTAAGAAATTAGTAAATTGGAAAATTAGGAATTAAGTGAATTAATTAACAATTTTTCATTTATTAATTAATTCACAAAGAGGGAGGAATTAGTTAGCCAATTAAATAAACATTTAATTGTGACAAGAAGACTTAAGATAAATAAATAAATTATTTAACCTAGAGGGAGAAATGACAAACAAGGTTAAATGAATAAATCATGAAACCCTAGAAGATGAATTAGAAATGCAAGGATGACAATTAGGTCTTGACAAAGGATCATTGATATCGATTCGATTTGATCATGATTCTGACTGACAAAGGACCAATGCTGACAAATGATTTGATTGATAAATGCACCAATTGACGAGGAACAATGACAAATTGATCCAAATTGACATGATTGAGAAAGACGATGATCAATGACAAATCAATCGCAAAATTGACAAGATTGACAAGGACGAGGATCGATGACGAATCATGACTGAAAATTGTTGTCAACAAGACCAAATTCGAGAGTGAGATAAATGAAGAATGTAGAAGAAGGACTCAATGCTCACAAATGATAAAGACCAAGTGCGAATCATAGGAGAAATGTTAATGCGACGCAAAAACCCTAAAATAAGGCAATACGCAAATGTTAAAGTATGATTTCGCAAACGTTGACCAGTTTTAGACGTCTACATTTTGCCCCTCTTTGAGACAATGCGATATTAAGCATTGTTTCAAAGAACAATAATGAAAATGCCCTAGACAATGACAATGACATATCGGCAAATTAATGTAGATGGGAAATGTGGAAATCATCAAAGCAACATAAACAATAGCCTAGTTTAATCATGAAAACTCAATTGCAATGATTAATCCTAATTACACTCAATAAAGACATGAAAACAAAACATCAATTCAAATGCAAACCATTGCAAACTTGAATGTCTCCTTCATGTGGCTCCATTGTCCTTCTTTCTCCTTCAAATAGCTTTGTTGTGGATCTCACCTACTAGTGCATAAGCATGATGTGAAAGCAAGTAGACAAGATTGTAGTGCAAGAATACTTGAAGTGTGATTGATTCGACCAGGTAGGGATCTTGATTGAAGAAATTCATCGAATTTATAGATAAATTGGAGAAAAGATCAAATTAGCATGAAGAGATTCAAATGGAAATTGCAAATCAAATTTAAAATTAGGGTTTCATATATAAAGCTTGTTTTCCCTTAGTTGAGGATATGAATCTAATAATTTGAAAGGAGATCCTTGTGAAGTGAAAGAGGAAATTTGTGTGAAGTCTAAAATTAGTAAATTCATCTATCAATCAAGTCTTCATCAATTATGGAAGCTTAGAAGATATTGAATAATAATAAGGGAATCACTGATTGTTGATTGGCTTGTACCTCTTCCTTAGGATTTGGTATGATTTCATGTTATTTTTATATCTCTATTTGAGTTTCAGATCTACATAATATTGACTTTCAGATTTTTATTATTGCTTTAGATCTATATTTCATTTGTGATTTGAAGCATTTACATTACATTTATTTTAGGGTTTAACTCAAAACATAGGGTAGAATTCTAGTTTACATTTAGCTCATAGGAATCTTACAAACACATGATTCTAGGGCACACACACTTTTGAATACAAAATCATCTATTTTTGGAGGTGGAAATCACTAAAAAAGGGGGTTTGACTAAGGCAAAACCATCTATAGCCACAAACACACCATTTTCCAACTTGTAGGTATAAATACAGGATTTCATTGGAGTGATCAATTTCCAAGAGATATCAATAGACAAACACAGAGACAACATCAAAATTTGAACTTGGATCTCAAGGACTAGGGTTCCCCAGGACTAGGGCATTCCATGACTTGGTCCTCCTTATTCAGCCTTAGATTTTGTAGGAAGGTCTTAGATAGGCTTAGAATTGACCCTTCCATTTTGTAGCTCAACCCAGTCTTTGAGACTAGGGTGTCTAGCACCTTGGTCTTGTCAAATCATGATCAATTTGGTGTCATAGGTGAACATCAAATTCTTATTCTCAAATCTGTACTTTTTGTCTTTGTTTTGCTACTATATCAAACTGTTATTATTGTTGTTATAATTGTTTTCATTCATCTTACTAGCTTAGCTTTGTATTCTCCTACATTTAGCATATTCCCTTTCATATCAGCAAAGGGATATAAACCCTAAAAGTATCCCATGACTCTCTTTCACAAGATTTAGTCAAAGAGGATCACTTCCTTAGGTGCTTTTGTATTCTAATGTATGAATGAAAGTGGGAATAGGCCCTAAACTACCTGATTTCATTTTCATCCAAAACATTCTCGTGAACCCGACCTTCTTACATTTACATTTTTTGATTAGATCTTTTTATTGTATGTTTCTTTTATAGTAAAAGCATAAAAATCTAAAAAATATTGTTATATGCATTGTGTTTTTTTAAGTTTTATATGCATTTTTCTTTTCCAAAGTTAGTGTTTCAACTATATCAAATCTTCATTTGCAAGATTTTCATTCATATAATAATGCATTTTCTTATGATATTATACATTAAGTAAGGAAGAACTTGATGAATCTCTTGATTATTTTCTTTATCCCAACCCTTCTAAATCAACATTTTGTCAAAGACTAATCAAAATTGTTACTATGTAATTTCATAGTGATGATGAAGATAAGTTGGATGACTCTTCTCATGAATTCATTCCTATTAAATCATCCTCCAAATCTAGTAACATGGTGATTTATGGCAATCCTCCTTATGTTGATTTAACTCCATTCCAATCCAAACATAAACGATTTAGTAGTCATGATTATGCTATGCTAGATGATGTTCTTGATGTTTTCATGTCTACTAAAACTTCTTCAAACAATTTTCAAACATCTAAAAGATTGATTAACATGATAAATTTGAATGAACATAACTTTCAAATACTTTATAATGAACCTCTCTTTGTGGATCAAGGTGGTTATACTAATGATACCTTTTGCACTCCTAACAAACTAGTTATTACTATGCAAGGAGGATATCCCATTAAGAGTCCTTATGAGTATGCTAAACAGATTACCCAAGAGAGTTATAATTTAGTTGCTCACACATATAATACAAAAAAAAATAGGCAACCTAATCCTCCTCCGGTTATCTCTTATTCACTTCCTACATCTCAACCTATTCTTCAACCAAAACCTTGTAAATCACAACAACTTGGCAAAGAGTATGAACTTATTGAACAACTTAAAGCTACTCCCACCAAGATATCTCTTTGAGATTTAATTTAAACTTCATCCACACATCATGGAATATTACAAGATACTTTAAAGACTTTAGATGTCCCATCTGCAGTGACACCTAATAATGTGGCTTCTTTGATTGACTCAATGAAAACATCTAAAGCTCAAATTGTGTACACACAAGATGAGTTACTCTCTCAAGAGATTCAATATCAATATGATCCTCTTATGATTGTTGTTTTTATTAATGGTAATTCTATAAGACGGTCCCTTGTCAACAATAACTCTAGCCTTAATGTGTGTAGCATTGATCTATTGTGTAAGATAAATGTGGATACTTCTCCTGTTAAATTGGATTCACACCTATTCATGTCATGCTCGATACTCTCACCTATAATATTTTGTTAAAACGAGCTTGGATTAATTATATGTAATTCATTCATTCTACTCTTCATAGATAAGTTAAATTAAATTGAAAGAACAATATACATACTTTACAAGATGATACCAACTTACAATCTTGTTTGCAAACATCATCTTCCAAACCTTATTCAAGTACCCCTACTTCCTCTCCAAGTACTCCTATTTCTTCTTCAAATACTCTTGATTCTTCTTCTATTTAAAATGAATCACAATCTTTCTCAAAGATACTTCCTCATCTAATGAAGTACTCTTAGGTGATGATTGGGGGTCATTGTTGGAATTTAATAACACTGATGGGGGGGTGAATCAGTGTTATACCGAAATGATAAATTTTAGCCTTATTAAAACATGCATACACCAACTGGTATACCAGTGCATATAGAATTGAAATAAGTAAAGCAACCTATAAGCCAATCACATAAATGAGAACCATAACACACATAATTATATGTGGAAAACCTCAAAGAGGAAAAACCACAGTGGGATTTGTGACCCACAATATCAATCCACTAGCCATATGAATAGATATTACAAAATATAGGGGCTTGCACTTGCAGGAAGGTTTATAGCCTAGAGAACACTGTTCAATCACAAAAGGAGCCTCACTGACTACATAAAAATCCAGACTACAATCTAGAGAAGTGAGTGAGCTGCTAAGATAACATCTTCTATGCCTGAGTACAGTTCCGGTTAAGCTCTGTCTGTTTCGATCTGAAACCCTAAACCCTTTACTAGAATAACCCTTACATAAATATCCTCACATACATAATCTCTCTGATATATTTCGCATTATATCACATCCACATCTCCATTACCATTACAATTACTATATCCTTTTTAAAATGATCTAATCCAACTGACCTATATACCCTATACAACTTGCCATGTCTTATGTTGGCTTACAAAGATAATTACAATATCAATATACATGTTGGCTAGATAACATAAATACATGAATATCAAAAACAATTTTGGATGTTTCTTCCAAGAGATGTCGGCCTCCAATACCGATAACCTTATTCTAAACCATGTCGGCCTACATTGCCAGTAACCAGAGAAATCCTTCTGTCCTGTTGGTGTCGGTGTAGTGTCTGTGAAGTGCCTATCGGTACACAAGTGAACCAAAATATAAAGTCGGAACAAGATACCATGTTGCCATCAATGACAACATAGTGAAACCAACCAGTTGAGTGTCAATTGCCAACAATCTCCCCCTTTGGCATTGATGGCAACACTCATGTGAAAAATGATGATGGTTTCATCTATCGGTTTC
This sequence comes from Cryptomeria japonica, assembly GCF_030272615.1. NCBI lineage: Eukaryota > Viridiplantae > Streptophyta > Pinopsida > Cupressales > Cupressaceae > Cryptomeria > Cryptomeria japonica. The sequence goes on along the minus strand of NC_081414.1, from coordinate 366,796,876 downwards.
ATCCCGCCTGCTCCCCCTAAGCTGAATATATCACACCCCCTTTGACATCAATTCCATCAAAATTTCAAAAAGAATGCCAAAGATCCAAAACTGTACAATGAGTATCCCAAAAATACCTTACCCGAGCTTAACAAATTTGAAAATTTCTAGATATGTCTTCTCCAATAGCTCAAGATAAGTATCCCAACCAGATTTGAAAGTGCTATAAATAGATACAAGTCCATTTAGCATATGGGAAAAGGACTCTTTCTCACTTATCTCTATCGGTGTGGGCTTTCCAGCCATATCCATACATTCCTTCTTATGTACACCAAGTGAATCCAACCGGGGCTCACCAAGCCTCTAAGACTTCTAGCTCTTCATATGATTTTGTCTTTTTCTTTCTCAAGAGCAAAAATTTGGGCTTCCAAAACCAAAATTTGACCATCAATGGATGTAGTCAATGAAGTCAATCCATCAAAAGAATTAGCTATACTTGCAATTTTCTCCTGAAATTCCTTAATCTTCTTATCCACGTTAACTGTAAGTATATTTGTGTTACAACATACCCTATAAATATTTGTACATGGTTTATCTATCAGTTTAAACTTTTCATCAATCTTCTTCTTCTCAGATTCAATCACTCGATAAAATGCAGCTCTTTTAGCCTATGTGAACCTCTCCAGTGCTTGCATGTTTGAAATTTACTGCAAGGATTGAAAATCCTTTGAAATGTGCTTAGTAATTGTTTTAAGCTTTTTGAATGGGCTCGCTTCTCTATCAATCTTGCAATCTGGGACTAGTCTATGTAAAACAATGATAGACTGATCAATAATCCCTTTATCCATAGATCCCTCTTTCATCAATTTTTGTGTAGCCATCATCATGAGTTCAGTAGGACTCATCTTGGTTATGTTTGTTTTCACAACCTGTGAAGTGTTAATTAACAACAATGATGGAGCTACTATCGGTTCCCTATCGAATTCCCCTTTATTCTCCTCTGATGATTTATCATTTATAGCTTCCTCACTTGCACTGGTGGCTTCACCACTTGGTGCAGTCATTGTAACTGTCGGTTCCTTTGTAGGAACTATAAGCTCAACCTGTAAATTTGTATCCGGAGGACTGTTGTCCTCAACATTAGTATCATGTACAATATCAACCTTTTTACTCTTTGTATTTGTCAGTATCTCAACATTTGCATGTACATTTGTGTCTACTGGGGGCTTAATTTCCACTATCTTAATGTTTTTCAAAATTGAGGGTGAAGTACCCATAATACCCTTTCCTTTTCCTTCAATTGGGGTGTCTGTAGTGTCTATCTTAGATTCTGGTGAAGTAAAGAAACCTCAGTTCTCTTCAAAGAACTTAACCCATGCCTTTTGGGTCTCCTTTATTATCTCATTTACCCTACCTAGCATCAGACTGGTTATTCTATGTTTGTTGTTAAAGACTTTCCTATCTACCACCTCAAGTGTCCTATCAATTTCTTTTGGAGTAATAGAAACACAAATAAATAACAACTCTTAAATTTTTATGTGTTTGTCTTCTTGCATTGTTGATAGTCTCCTAGCATCTAACATATCATACGATTCTAGTAGTATTTGATCTTCAATTTTTATCAAGGCTTTCTTATAAATATCCAAATATAATAATACTGCTTCCTTTACCTCTCTTTGTTCATCATTCTCTAAACGATCATAGTAGATCTCTACATTCTTTAACATGCCATCCTTAGTTATTTGCCAGTATCTCAACATTTGCATGTACATTTGTGTCTACCGGGGGCTTAATTTCCACTATCTTAATGTTTTTCAAAATTGAGGGTGAAGTACCCATAATACCCTTTCCTTTTCCTTCAATCGGGGTGTCTGCAGTGTTTGTCTTAGATTTCAGTGAAGTAAAGAAACCTCAGTTCTCTTTAAATAACTTAACCCATGCCTTGTGGGTCTCCTTTATTATCTCATTTACCCTTCCTAACATCAGACTAGCTATTCTATGTTTGTTGTTAAAGACTTTCCTATCTGCCACCTCAAGTGTCCTATCCATTTCTTCTGGAGTAATAGAAACACAAAGAAATAAAAACTCTTGAATTTTTATGTGTTTGTCTTCTTGCATTGTTGATAGTCTCCTAGCATCTAACATATCATACAATTCTGCCAATATTTGATCTTCAATTTTTATCAAGGCTTTCTTATAAATATCCAAATATAATAATATTGCTTCCTTTACCTCTCTTTGTTCATCATTCTCTAAACTATCATAGTAGAAATCTACATTCTTTAACATGCCATCCTTAGTTATTTCATCTACTAATTATTCACAAGTTTTTGGTGGAATGATAGTTACACTACCAAATTGAATAGCCATATCAATGTCATTCCTCTTCTTCCTTTTTACAATATCGGATGGAGCTGAATTAGTTACTTTTGGTTCTTGCTTTTGTGCCGGTAACTTGAATGTAACTTTCTTGACCGGTTGCTTTTTAGCCTCTACCTTGGTTTACTCTATTTTCTTCCTTATAACCCTTTTGAAAGACAGGGGTGTGCAATCCTCAGATTCAGACTCGATTGTAATAGACTCAATGATCACTTCTGTGAGGTCCTACCCCAACTCATCCTAGCATTTCTGTTATTTTCATGATGAGACTATTATGGATGCTTTATTTTTATGCATTATGGATTTAGAACTTATATGATTCCATGATTTGGATAACATTGATGTATATTGATGCTTCATTTTTATGCATTATGGATATGAAACTTTATATGATGCTAGAATAGAATTACTTGAGATGATGTATGTCATTATTGGATTTGCAGGACTTTATTATGATGATAGAAATAGGATGCATGTATTATGAATGGATCAAATTTTGAGGATTATAATAATTGCTTATGTGGATTAATTGGGATATATGAGATATTGATTTATTGCTGTCAATTGTATGAGTGTTTGAGGTGTATTCAAATTCTTGTGTTTAATAATATATGTGGTTATTTGGAATTACTAATGTGTAAATTGAGATGCATAGGAAAATTATCCATATGACCATGGAAATATTATGGAGAACCAAACCTAGACCTATGTACGTTTGTAAAGTCAGGGGTTGTCTATTTGGAGAGACAACACCTCATTTGTATCGTATTTTATTTGTGAAAGTAAATGATGCATGTGTGTTAAATTGATTTTATTAATTTGTGAAAATCCAACAAGAGACAAATTCCATGTGTAATTTTTATAATGTATTTTATTGTGTCACTTGACACATGTGCTGATTAGTGTCATCGATTTTGACTTGTCTCTTGGAGGGAGTTTGTTTCTACCAAAGCCCATTTCAAACATTTGAGTGTGGTCCCAAATTTGCCTTGGGTAGGGGGTCTTGGGAATGGTCAACTCAGGTTTGACCCGTAGGTTAACTTCAGTTGGGTTTCTAAGGGGTCAAATGGACTCCTAGGGTTAGTTTTAGGGGTTAGGGGTATTTTTAAACATGTGACTACTCCCATGTGACTGTTTAGTCACCTCAAAAAGTGGTTTTTCCAAGGTGAGCGAAAATTCAACTTAGAAGGTTCCTCCTAGGATAGACAACCTTCCCTTTTGATGTCAGACTCTCTTCCCCATCCTCTCTTACCTTTTCTCTTTCCAATTTTAGCAACATGTAAGAGGTTGGGAAGACCAACCAATGGGAACTCTCACTCTACCCAAGGGGTTGGGAAGAGTGAAAGAGGCCTTCTTAGGCAAGGATTAGGGACTTAGTGAGTAATCACCCACTCTCCATTGTTGGAGATTATGCAATTTTGAAGAATAGTTGTAGGACATAATTTTGGCTAAGTGTTGGTGAAAAGATTGTGTGGATTTGGGCTACTCATCCCCAACTAGATCTATCAAAACCTTTGGGCAGATTAAGGTTGGTTCTTACTCTCTTTTTTGTTTATGTTGTATATACATGTTTGAAGAAATGCTTGTATGAAAGAGTTGTTTATATGTATTTTACTTTGTGAAAGAATGTGATTTTTCCCTTTGTTTCTTTTTATGCTTCTTCTTGTTTTGGGAGTGTCTAAGGCCTTCTACTCTTGGGAGAGTAGGATGGTCTTGGGGTGGAAGAAGTTTGACAGCCTTGGGTGAGAGGCTCTCCTTTAAGGAGAGTGATCTCAAGGGTGTTCTTTTGTGACCCTTGCTGCATTGCCTTGTTTATGCATTTGGGGGTCATAAGGAGAGATGGTATGGCTTACATGCCTTTGGGGGGCATAAGGATGTGGATATGTATTTGTGTTGTATTTGGTTTCCATGAGGTGGCTTGAGATGTTCCATGCTTACAGTCTCCCCAATGGTATTTGGTCCACTTCCACCTTTAGAAAATCATCACAAGTTGTGGTGAAGTGTAGCCTTGGAAGGGAAAATTGTTTGTTGTGTGTTTACCCCTTTGCTTGTTGTGGTTGTATGTGTGTAACCCGTTTAGTGCTTGGTTCTCCAAGCTCGGGGGTGGCTTCTAGTAAGCCTAGGCTGGGAGGTGAGCACTCCATGGTCAAGCCTTATGTTATATTGTAGGTTGCTTGGAATGGGAATGGGAAGGAAAAAGAAAGATAGAAGTTGTTGGTTTATATTTGACTTGCAGAAAAGTTTAGGGAAGGGAATAATGTATTTAAGTTGCAGCTATGTAAAGAAAAGCTAAATGTTGTATTTATTTTTCAAAAGAAAAGAAATGTATCCATTTTATATTCAAGTCCTCATTCAATGGAAAAGAGAGACTAGTTGGGTTTCATACCCATTTGTAATGTTAACAACATTCTATTCTAAATATGCTTTTAAGAAGTGTTTCATTCTATTAATTTACTTTTGCAAATTGAAATATATATTCCTTTATTAAGTCCCTATAGTTACTAAAATGATGTTTTGTTGTATTCTTGTTGTATTGGAAAATAAAAGTTCATTTTATTCCTTCATGCAAATTGAAATTTTGGATATGGGAAAAGCAAGCATTTAGGCCTATTAGAGATAGATACAAATACAATAAATGGTTAAATAGGTTTAATATGTCTACCTCTAAATTGATTTTAATGTTTCCTAGGCTAAAGTAGTTGTTGTTAAAATTTATTACTTTCTGTCATTTTATTTATTGCAGAAAATAAATCTAATTAGTGATCCATTTCTAAAGTTAGCATCTAGATTTGTTAAAAGGAAGAAAAAAAAATACATTAGTTAAATATGTTAGTTTAACAAACTTGTTGTTAGTAATCTTCTTAAATAAAAATTTATAGAATGCTTTAAACAAAAAAAAGGATAAGGCAGGATTTAAAGTCTAGATATTAGCATTATAGAAAATGAATATTTGCATCAATGACATGTTGTCATTATTTTATTAGTTTCTGCATGGTTTATTAAGTTGAAATTATAAAAAAAAAGAACAAGAGAAATTACAGCATGCTAAAGTAAGTTTATATATATATATATGATGCGTTGGATTTTTTTTTTTTAAATAATAATAAAAGAAAATGAATTTATTTTTACAAAAAATAATAAAAAATAGCGGGTTTCGGGTGAAGGCCGAACCCCTGTGTTTGTGCACAGAGGGCGGCACGGCTCGTACCACCACTATGGCTACCCATAGTGGACGGCTCGGCGCCGCCACTGTGGGTAACCACAGTGGTCGACACGGGGTCCCCCACTATGGGTAACCACAATGGTAAGGACTCCCGGCCACCACTATGTTTACCCACAGTGGGCAGTGCTCGACCGCCAGTGGGCAAACACAGTGTCGCCTGGGGTATCCCCGCCCGACGCTCGCCGTTCCCTCTGTGCGTCTGCTCGGCCTCCCGCTCAGTGTGAGTGCTTTGACTCCTCCGCTCCCCCTCCTTGGCCGCTGCCTCTCTTGCCCCTACATAAAACACACACACAAACACACATGCCCTAACCCAAATTTCGAGTTAAGGCAAAACATAGTATAGTGTGTTTTAAAAAAAAAGATATGTGTGGGTAGTTATCAAAAAAACTTAGGGTTCATTCGAATATAAAAGGAATTAAGAGAAATAAAAGAAAAGGGGAGGAAAACCCTATTCAAATTTTGAATAGGGTATCCCATGCATTTTTTTTAGAATATTAATAGTTTATAATTAAATTCTTTAATTTAATAAATTTATATGGGTACTAATAGATGAATACTTTAATTATATTTATATAATAGTGAACTTAGTGAAGGCATTTTCTTAATTAGGAATATAGTTTTATATTGCATAGATGCTATGTAAAAGAATAAATATATATATTTATTTTAATGGGTTTAAATTGAAAACTAAAGGGTTTTAATTTATTCACCTGTATTAATGAGTGCCTTGCTAGTATTTTTGGCCTTAGGGATTTATTGATTGGGCCAACATTAAGAGTTTATAAAGTAAAAACTTTTTAAGGTCATTTTAACCTCTAGGCGAATTTTAAATGCATTATATTTATCGCTTATTTAATGCTAAGTTTTAATAGTCTAAATACTAGTTTTAATATAATTGATACTTCGAGTAATTAAAGGATTATTTGAGATGATAATACCTCCTGCAAATTTATTTAGAGATTATTGTTTAAATGAAATTAATATCATTTATTAATTGGTGAGATAATAATAATTCTTTGGAGAATTAATATTCCGCATTTAACTTAGATCATCTCACTTACTTGATCTAATATATAGATTTCTAAAAGTTGAAAAGAAAACCAAACTTAGTTAAGACAAGACTTGTTAATGCGTTATTTAGAAAAATTAGTTTTATTAGATTAAGTTTTAAAAAAAATAAAAATTATTTCGTTCGTGCCCAAAAGTTTGGGCATGACAACTTCTGGTTCTTTCCTCTTCCTACCTTTCTCTAGGATAACATCAATCAATGCTTTGATGTCCTGTGAAAACTTTTCTACAAACTTACTTGCCTTTCTTTCTTGCTTCTCTCTTTTCTTTCGGTTGAACTTTGTTTCAATTGTTGGTATTATGGATGACTTCTTCATGTGTTGCATTGGTTTTGTCATTGATGTCAACACTTATCTTCTTGGATGTCTACATTGTTGATTTGACACTATGGTTATATTGGTTTACTGTTGAACCGGCATATTGTGTTCACCAGTATGGTTAGTGGCTTATGCACAGTCACTGTATATGTTCACCAACAGGAGATATGGTTCACCAATAGCAATGATAACTTGGAGATCATTTGGTTATGTCAAAGACATGAATTGGAAGTTTGGATTTGGTGTTTTGCTTGTTGGTCTAATTGGGTTGACAGATTTGCCTTTACTGGTAGATAGGTCTAGGTTATGGACCGGTACATTATATCTATTCCAGATCAACATGGTACATTTTGGAAATAGTTTATTGATTGGATAATGTGGTAAATGTATTGAGCCGACATGTTGTATTGCACCAAGACTTATTTGTAATTGATTTTAATTGTAATATCTTTAGTGAGCCGACCTCATGTATAGGTCTTAGGTTTTGTATAAATGATTGTAAGATCTTATTGAAGATCATCATGATGAGTGTGTGTGAATATTGAAGAGCGAAAATAAACAAATCCTTGTAGTTAGTGTGACTCCTATTTTGTGATTAAGCAGTGAGCTCTAGGTGGTTGGCCATTCTGCATGTGCAGACCCCATTTGTATACACTTACTATCTGCAGTAGTATCATCTAATTATGGGTAAGGTTTCCCACTATGCTTTTTCCCCTTACCAGGTTTCCATGTCAAAATCTTTGTGTCATGTGTTGTGGATGTTGTTTCTCTTTCTATTTTATGCATTAAGTTATACCAGTACTGCTATTACTGTTAATATGTTTTACTGACACTAAGTTTAAGTTGGAATATTTTGCATTAGGTTTATAATTTATTGACAATTGGTTCACAACTGATTCACCCCCCCCTCAGTTGTCCTTCCCGGTTCCTAACAATTGGTATCAGAGCCAAGTCCTCTTTTGTAGAAGCCTAACAACTTGAGGAGATCCTATGTCAACAAATATTTTCAGGAAGGACAGTCTGAAACTTGATGGAACTAACTATGGTATATGGAAGATCAGAATGGAAATACATATGAACTGCATTAGAAAAGATATATGGATGTTACTAAGAATGGCTATGTTGGTCCTACTCCAAATCAACCTCATCCACCAACATTGGCTAAGGACTTGGAGAATGATTGCAAAGCAAGAGAAGCATTTCTGAGTGCATTATCATATCAATAAATCATGGGATTATCAAACCAATCTACTGCTAAAGCTATTTGGGATAAACTGGAAACATTGAATGAAAGAGATACCACTGTCAAGATTGCAAAATTGGAATGTTACCGGGTCAGGTATGAAAACTTAAAAATGGAAGAAGATGAAAGAATTTATGCATTTATGTTAAGAGTTAATGAAATTATTTTAGGAATACAATGTTGTGGAGGATCCTTAAGTGAAGATGAAATTGTGTCTAAAGTTTTAAGAGAATTGCCACCGGCTTACAAAATGAAAGTGACAGCTATTAATGAGTTGAGAACAATGCCTAATACTTTAGTTTCTAGAGATACCTTGGTTGGAAAACATTCACTATTTTAGCTTGAAGAATTTGGTCGTGTTGCTTGTTAAGCCCTAGAGATAACTAAGAGGGGCAAAGGGGGGGGGCGAATCAGCTGTCCAATAAATTCAAACCAAAATTAACTTAACCAAAACTTAATGCTTAATGCCGGTAAACCAAATTTTATGTTGGTAGATAGTTTTATCAGTTAATTGCAGTACCAGTAAAGATTAATGTATGAAACAGAAAGACAATAACATCCACAACACATAACACAGATATTTGTATGTGGAAACCCTGTAAGGGGAAAAACCATGGTGGGAAGCCTTACCCACAATCAAATGATACTACTACAGATAGTATGTGTATACAATATGGAGTCTACACATGCAGAAAGGCCAGCTGCCTAGAGCTCACTGCTCAATCACAAAATGGGAGTCACACTGACTACAATTGGATGGTTAAATCCAATGATAATGTACTGCTGAAAATAACATCTTCATATGCTGGATTCAGTACCGGTTTAGCTCTGATATGCCTTCTTCAAATACCTTCCTTCAATATTCAAATGATGTCTGCATGTATAGCTCTGCTTATTTTTGTATATACCTTATTGCAATCCTCTTTTCAATCGCATCACAATATCACAAATGAGATCTTACATTTATACCATAACCTAAGACCAATTGAATAGGTCAGCTCACTAAAAGATATTACAATAAAATCATTTACAAATAAAACATTATGCAATGCATCATGTTGGTTCAATGCATTTACAATAATAATAAATCATCTTCATAACATGTCATGCTGATCTGGAATAGATATGCATGCCAGTGCATAACCTGGACCTATTTGCTGGTAACAGCAAATATGCAAACCCAAATAAATCAATAACCAAATTGCCAAAACCAAGTGATCAAATAATGTCTTTGACATAACCAAGTAGTCTCCAAGTCATTCCAAGTGTCAGTGAATAATATAACCTGCCGGTGAACTAGATATCGGTGACTCTGCATAAATCACTGAACATGTCAGTGAACATAATCAAGAATCTCCAAGTGCTGATAAATGTTGTCAAGTGTTAACAAGTGTTGACATCAATGACAAAACCAATGCAACACATCCAAAATACCAACATTTCTACAGTCAAGACTGATTTAGCTTTCAAAGAGTCAACATCATCATCATCTGACAAAACTGATTGGAAAGCACTTTATGCAAAAGAACTTGAAGATATGAGAAGAGAAAATGAAGAACTTGAAGAACTTGAAGCACTATTTGCAAGGAAGGTGCCTAAAGGTCCATCAGGAAGTAAGTATGAAGGTAAAGCACCTATAAAATGTTTTAATTGCAATAAAGTTGGTCATATAGCTTCTAGGTGTCTTGATAGACAGGCAAGATTAAGAGAGGAAACAAAAAGAACATATAAACCTAACCCTAAATATTAGAGATACTGATTTAAGAAAAATAGAGATAAATCATGTTACTATGCAGATGAAGGTGTTATAGATGACTCAGATGAAGATCCAGTAGATAGCGGATGGGATTTTGTTGCAATAAAAGAAGATCAACTGACACCTATTGTCAAACCGGTAGAGCAGGCACTGGTAGCAAAAATTGAAGAAAAGGATGAATGGATATAGATAGTGGATGCTCGCATCATATGATTGGTGATAAAAGAAAATTCTTATATTTTCAAGAAATTCATGGAGGTCTAGTAAGGTTTGGAGATAATAAAGCTTGTTTAATCAAAGGAAGAGGCACTATATCTTTGGATGGTAAGCACAATACTGACAATGTTTATTATGTAGAAGGTTTAAAGTATAATCTTTTGAGTGTTGGTCAGTTAGTGGAAAAAGGATTTCAGTTAAAATTCAAGAATGGGAAATGCAAAATCATAAACAAAACTAGATTGGAGATTGCAACCGGTAATCAGACTAAAGGTAATATCTTTTATTTGAATACCAGTGATAAGACATGTTTGATTGCACACATTGATGAAAGTTGGTTATGGCATAAAAGAATGTCATGTGAATTTTGATTGCATTGTAAAGATCATTTCAACTAAGGTAGTAAGGGATTTACCTAAGATTGTGAAACCTCATAATCCGGTATGTAAGGAATGTCAAATGGGAAGGAGAGTTAGAACAACATTTAAGAGCATTATTGAGAAATCTAATAATATTCTTGACTTTATTCATACTAATTTGTGTGGTCCAGCAAGAACAAGAAGTCTACAAGGTGATAGATATTGTATGCTAATAATTGATGATTATTCTAGAATGTGTTGGGTTACTTTTCTTAGGGAGAAATCAGAAGCTTTTGGAAGATTCAACATATACAAAGCAATGGTAGAAAATGAAACTGGCAAGAAAATCAAATGTTTGAGATCAGATCAAGGAGGAGAATTTACATCTAGAGAATTTAATGCATTTTGTGAAGTGAATGGAATCAAAAGACAACTATCAGCACCCTGGACACCCTAGCAGAATGGAGTTGTGGAAAGGAAGAAGAGAACTATTATGGATGCAGCAAGAGCCATGTTGATGGAAGCAAATCTACCTCATATGTACTGGAGAGAAGTAGTGAATACAGTAGTTTATAATTTCAATGGAGTTCACATCAAAAGTGAAACTAGTAAGACCCCTTATGAACTATGGTTTGGTCATACTCCTACTCTTAAGTACTTCAGAATATTTGGAAGAAAATGTTATATTAGAAGAGATGAGTATATTGGCAAATTTGATCCTAGAAGTGATGAAGGAATATTTATTGGTTATTTATCTAGAAGGCATATAGATGTTATAATAAAAGGTTACAAAAAATCATTGAGAGTACTAATGTGAAGATAGATAAACATTTTAGAGGAGATTCAAGATTTGTAGAACCGATTGTTGAAATGATTATAAATGAACCGGTACAGATTGCACCAGTACAAAGTGAAGATCCAGTCACACCGGCATCATCAGAAAACTCAATTGTGACTGAAGAACATCAGCCTGTGAATGTAAATTAGAACAAACCCAGGTATGTAAGATTGAATCATTCAGAGAATCAAATAATTGGAAATAAGATTCAAGGTGTTATGACTAGAGGAAGATTGGCAAATGAAGAGGTATGTTTAATTTCTCAAGTTGAACCAGCATCGGTTATTGAAGCATGTCAGGATGAAGATTGGATAAAAGCAATGGAAGCTAAACTAGAACAAATTGAAAAGAATAATACTTGGACATTAGTTCCCCGACCTAAAGACAAAAATGTAATTGGAACTAAATGGGTATATAGAAATAAACTTAATGAAGATGGTGAAGTAATCAGGAACAAAGAAAGATTAGTTTGTAAAGGTTATTCACAGAAAGAAGGAATAGATTATAATGAAACCTTTGCACCGGTAGCCAGAATTGAGGCAGTTAGACTATTTCTTGCATTTGCAGCTCATAAGAACTATAAAGTTTATCAGATGGATGTAAAATGTGCATTTTTGAATGGAGATCTTGAGGAGGAAGTTTACATTGAACATCCTGATGGATTTTCTTTGATAGATAATAAGGATATGGTTTGCAAGTTAAGGAAAGCTTTATATGGATTGAAGCAAGCTCCCAGAGCTTGGTATGCTAGATTGGATAAATGTATTTTAAAGCTTGGTTACACAAAAGGTAATTCTGACAATAATTTATATTACAAAGTTTTTGATTAAGGTAAAAATAGGTTTTGAAGGGGCCCCAAAACCCTTTACAAATGGAACTTAACAGATAAAGCAAAAAGAGACAAAAAGGGACAAACCAACGAAAAGCCAAAAAAAAACCATAGAGAACCGACTAAAGCCCCACAAAGCTAGTAAAACTAGCCTGACCCAAGAGAAGAAACTAATTGATTTTTTTTAGGGCATTAGCCAAGGTGTTGCTAATCCCATGCAGTTCTTTGATGTTTTCCCTAAGATTAGGGATATCCTTAGCAGAAGCAGCCACAACTTTCTTGACACTTGTCCTGGTCCTCTTAGCAGCACCAGCTGGAGTAGCTTCACCACTGCCAATCTGGATAGCATCTTCATCCATGTCAAGGACCACCATCGTTTTAGGAGAACTAGAATTATCAAAGACCTTAGCAATATCCTCCAAGTTTTTAGTGACTGCTGAGAGGATATTCGGGATAATGCCCAGCAAATTTTTCATCGCCACACTCCCTTCTTCCAACAATTTAACCTTCTCCTCCATATCCTTCTTCCATTTTATCTTATCCCTATCGTCATCCTTCCTCAACTCGTCTGTCTGTTTCCCATTTTTTTCTAGGTTCTTCAAGAGTTCATAGGTCCATCTGTCATAATCCAATCTCGCCTCACTGAGTTTTTTAAGGTTATCTAGGAATAACCCTTTACCCACACTTTCCTTATTATCACTTAAACTGTCCTTAGTCATATCCTTCTCAGGATCCTTGTTCTCCTCCCTTTCAAAATTCACATCTTTTTCCTCATTATCCTTGTACTCCACATCCTCCATAGGGTGGCTGTCGTCCTTGCCAGGGCAATCACTATGGATAGGGCTTTCATTGTCGGACTCATTATCACCACCTTCTTCCTCAATACCCACCTCCTCATCTTTCCAGCTGTCTTCACCATCAGAATCATCTGTATCCATTTCGCCGCCTTCTTTTCCAATTTCTTTTGTTTCGATCTTTTCTTCATGGGTTTCCGTCCCAGAGGCACTCTTACTTTTTTTTCTATAAGACGTCTTCTCCTTGCTAGAATCGCCTCCCTCCAGCTTTCTTTTCCCCAGAGAGGCAAATAACCTCTTATTTTCTAGAATGGCGAGGGTTTTACAGTGCTCATAAATGAGCAGCAAAAGCCCGCAATGGAGAATCGGATTAGAGGGATTCTTACTATGTTTATTGAGGGACCTTGAAAGGGACCTGAAAAGGTAGTAGGGCAGGGAGACCTTTTTGTCATGTCTGAAATGGTTTAAAAGAACAAAGTGGTAAGTGTGGGCCCTGGAAAATCAGCCCTCAATAGTGATATATTCTATTATGGCGTTCAAAACCCAGCCCTAGATTTTCTTGATATTAGAAGCTTCATAGTAACCCCCTGTGGCTTTGCCAATTCTAGCCCTCTCTTTCTCCTTACGCGGGAACATATTAACTGCATTATTGGAGACTTTGAGGTCTCTAAAAAAATTAAGCCCAGAATGGGGCATGCCAGTCATAGTAGCTATGAGTCCCAAGTCCAATTTGAACTTAACCCCATAGATTTTAAAGGACCCATTACACCAATTTTCAGAAATTTTGGAAATGGAAAGATTCACCCTACCTTTGTCATAATCCACTAGCTTCTCCATAAAGCTTGTGAGGAACCCTTTTTCCAGCTTCACCCACACTTTCAACATTGCCTTCCATCTTGACGTATTATCTGGTTCCTCCCTCCTTAAATCTCCTCCCATATTTGAATTCAGATTCTCAGCTTTGTTCCTCTGCAAACTCAAAACTTCTTTACCGTAGTTACTCAATATTTTGAAAAGGATGACCCAAAAAGTGTGTGACATAATATTAAAAATGGCCGGGGTTCTACCGCTTTGCTAGGTAATCATTACCTTTCCATCAAATCGTAAATTATTCATATACCCTATCATGATTATGCAGTCCTTCCCTCCCTGAAAATATGTCCTTTCTAAGGAGCTCTTTAATGTTCATATTAATATCTTCCCCATGCCAAATCATTTGAGAATCAGAATTAACTCCTAGGTTCGCCAGATAGTCCGCCACCATGTTTTTCTCTCTAAAGGCATGTTGAATAATTATTTCTTTAAAACTAGTGATGATTTCCCTAGCTTTCAGGATAATGTTTTCAATTGACCAAGATGGCTCTGACTCCCCCTTCAAACACTTAATAATATTAAGTGAATCTCCCTCGAGACATAATTTATCATGATTAAGATTCTTAGCTATAATTAGGGTATTCAGGGCAGCTGAGGCTTTGGCAAAATGACTAGTTTGACTCCCCAAAGGACCAGCCACTACCACTAAGCAACTTCTAGCAAAATTCCTGACAATGCCCCCATATCCAACTTTACCCGGATTCCCCTTAGAGGTCCCATCAAAGTTATCCTTAATCCACCCTTGAGGAGGAAAAAACCAAACTAGACCTTCTCTTCCCTTCTCCTTACTAGTAGTAGCAGTAGAGAGGTTCCATCTATCATTGAAATCTTCTTTAGCAGCTGGTCTATTATCAGTACCATAGATACATTCAAATATGCTCCTATAAATTTTATCCACCACCACTTCAAGAAAAGCACTTTTATCCCTAAAAATCCTATTGTTGTGCTCTTTCCATATATTCTAGATAACATTCGGGAAAGTAAGTTTCCAAGTCTCCACAATCTTTGGATTAGAACTAGGGAAGTGCCATTGTTGCCAAGATTCCCCTAGGGAATTTGGAAAAACCCAGCTCAAATTCCACCTACTTAAGATGACTTTCCAAATTTCCTGACTAAATGTACACTAATTAAGAATATGGCTAGTAGTCTCTTCTTCCCTACAACAAAGAGAACACCTGTTAGGAAAAACAAAACCTCTCTTTTGAAGGTTGTCCAGAGTTAAAACCTTGTTTTGGATGAAAATCCAAAAAAAGATACTAACCTTAGGAACTAACTTCTTGTTCCAGACTTTAGCCCAAATAGGAATTTCTTCCACAGATTCATTATGGGTAGCCACAACCAAGGACATAAAATATTTCCCATCCGGGGTTTCCCTCCATATCAATATGTCATCTTTGTTGTCTCTAGGAACTTTAGCAGAGAGAGAAATCTAAAGGAACTTAAGCCCCAGACAATGTTGGCTAAAATCAATCCATTTCCCATTTCTCCAGTAGTCTCTGACCAGCTCCCCAAACCTACTTTCGAACCAGTTTTTCCATTCATTAAGGATTGGAACTTCCTCCGGAGGTTTATCCAATATCCACCTATCTTCCCAAAATCTTATTTTCCTACCATCCCCAAGGTTCCAAATTCAACCAGGAGCAGCCCAACTTTTAGTTGATTGGACTGCATTCCATATAGCAGATCTTTCAGCAATAAAAGAATCATCTAAAAATTCTTCCTCAGAAGGTTGCATATAAAGATATTTGTTTTTCCAAATTAAATTCCATTCTCTTTCCTCCCCTTTCATTCTCCAAATTTGTTTAGCTAATAAAGCCTTATTCATAGAGCTAATATTCCTTAAACCCAACCCCCCTAAGGCCTTAGGAGAATAGATTTTATTCTAGGCAATAAGAGAAATTCTATTTTTGACTTCCACCCCTGACCAAAGAAACTTTTTTTGAATTCTTTCAATTGCTTCCGCAAGCTTTCTGGGGATTTTGAACAAACTGAGAGCATAAACAGGCAAGTTTTGGAGAGTGGCTTTGACCAGAGTAACTTTGTCCGCTTGACTAAGGACTGCCCCTTTCCAACCAGCCAGTTTTGAGTTAAATCTATCAACCAACTTATTCTAGAAAAAATCATTAGGCTTAATACGCAAAGGAAGGCCCAGATAAGAAGAGGGAAGCTCAGATATTTTGTAGCCAAGAATTCTTTCAATCCTTAATTGCCTTTGAACAGGGGTACTAATGAAGAACAAAGAACTCTTATCCCAATTAATTTTTTGACCAGAGGCAGATTCATAAATATTCAGCACATTCTTCATATTTTTAGCTTCTGTAATGGTAGTGTCCCCCATAGTGATAGAATCATCAACAAACTGTTCATGAGTACAAGTGAAACTGGATGAAGATGGTTTTAGACCTCTAAGATTGCCTTCTTCCACATTTTTAAAAATAAATCTACCCAGACTTTTAGCTAAAATAGTAAACAAGATAGGGGATATGGGGTCCCCCTGTTTAAGACCTCTAAAGCTTTTGAAGAAACTTGACAGGGATCCATTAACAATAACAATAGAAGAGGAAGTTTCCATAAGTTGAGAGCAAAGCTGAATAACTTTTTCACCAAAACCAAATGCTCTCATAATCCTTAGGAGAAACTTCCAGTTCACTCTATCATAAGCTTTAGCCATATCTAACTTTAGAAAGAAACCCTGATTATTAGCCACTTTCAGGGAATGGATATTTTCATGAACAGATATTATGGAGTCCAGAATCTGTCTACGAGGGACAAAACCATTTTGCTGGACAAAGATAATTCTTGGAAGAATTTCCAGCATCCTGGAAGTCAGAACCTTGGATAAAATCTTGTAAACAGAGTTACAGAGACTAATGGGTCTAAACTTATTGAGAGAATCAGCTCCTGGGATCTTTGGGATTAGGACAATGAAGGTAGCATTCAGTTCTTTAAGAAGTCTTCTAGAGCCAAAGAATTCTTTAACACCTTTGCAGATGTCAGTCTCCACAATATGCCAAAGACACTGGAAGAAAAACATTGGAAACTCGTCCGGTCTAGGAGATTTATCTCCCTGAAATGAAACACCACCTTTTTGATTTCCTGATTAAAGGGAATACGAGACAAGTAGTTATTGTCTTCCATAGTCAGGGTAGATGGAATAGCTTGCAACAGGATGTTTTGATTACTGATATCCAAGTTATCCACTTCTCCTAACAGGGTGCCAAAATACTCTAGAGCTTCCTTTGTAATATCATTATCCTCCATTACAATCCATTTATTAGAGGATAATCTGGATATCCTGTTAGCTGCCCTATGCTTAAGAGCAGTTAGGTGAAAAAACCGGGTATTTTTATCACCTTCCTTCAAGAACAAGGCTCTAGATCTTTTTCTCCAAAACATCTCTTCATTAGAAATAATGGTGTGGTATTTAGACAATAGAACATTTTCCACCTCCCTCAGTTCATCAGACAACCCATTCTCTTGGATTCTATCCTGAACTTCTTTTATATCAGTTTTAATTTGAATTTTACTCTTAAAGATGTCCCTAAAAATCTCTTTATTCCAGATTTTAATTTTAGCCTTTATAATATTGAGCTTTTTAGCTATTCTAAAGAGAGTCGTACCCTCAACCTCAGAATTCCACCAATCAACAACACAAGCTTCCAAGGATGAATGGGATAACCACACTTTTTCAAATCTAAAAGGGAAGTTTCTCTTAGCCAAAAAAGAGTTGGCAGTAAAAGAGATAGGATAATGGTCTGACCCAATTTTGATAATAGAAGCAAGAGAGCAGCTATACTTGGCTAACCACTCAGGAGAGATTAAAGTTCTATCTAACTTCACTTGAATCAGCTCAGCTCCGGTTCTTCTATTAGTCCAAGTATAGTTAATCCCTTGAAGATCCACATCCATAAGAGCTTGATCATTAATGAGCTTCATAAGGTCTTGTTTCCCATCAAGTGGCAAGGGGAGACCTCCCATCTTCTCTTCCTCTTTTAGCAGAGTATTGAAATCTCCCATTATTATCCAGCTTTGATCAACAAACTTAAGTTTGTCATCAACAAGGTTTCTCCAATATTTAGCTCTCCCAGTTTTGGTATTAGGCGCATAGACATTGGTTAACACCCATACAAAGTTATCCTTGATATGCTCAAGTTGCACAAAGTTCCTATTAAAAGCAGAGATGATTTCCTTACCTTTAATGGTTTTTTGGTTCCAAAAAATCGTAGTTCCTCCAGAAGCTCCCTCCGAGCTAGATCCTATGACACCATTATTTTTAAAAATTCTAATCTTTTCCACTTTATCCTTAGACATCTTGGTTTCCTGAACAAGGACCACATCTGGTTTATGATCTCTTATGATGTTTCGTAACACATCCTTCTTATGAGGGGCATTCAACCCTCTGATATTCCAAGATATTATCTTCATACTTTAATCAGAGATAGGGCTGACTCGATGGAACACTATGTTCCATCAGCATGGTTCTTCCAGCTTTCCTATTCCCTTTGATGTTTTAGAGATGGCCTCCCCTGCTTTTTGTTCTGGCTTCCAACATTTTCCTTTTTCTTATTCCTGCTTCTAGTTGAGATACCTCCATTGAGTTCCTCCTTATTCAATTTTCCCTCTTTCGAACCAAGAATCCTGAGATTTCCTTCCAGGATATCCATTACCACACTATTTGATGGGGTTTTACATTGAGGAGGCTTTGGGCTTCCATTAGTTAAAAGCAATAAGGGCTCAATATCAGAAGGGTTAAACTCTTGAGCTTCATTAAACTTTTCCTCAATTGATTTTGAGAAAGAAGAAATAGGCACAACTTCATTGGGACTTACCTCTTCCTTCTCCTGACTGACAGATCCAACCTCTTGGTCCTCTGGGTTATTTTTGTTGTTCAACTCTCTACCTTTCTCCCCCTCTTTAATACTCTCTGTTTGGTTATTAGAGCAGACACAATCATATTTTTCATTATTACTGATCTCACCCTTATTAACCTCATTTACTGGCTCCATTACTTCCTTATTTTGATCACACTTAGTTGATGAGTCTACTTTTTTATCAATCATTTGCCAAATCTTTTTATACTTCACATTGCTATCAGTCTTGCTTTCCTTACTCTTCTTAAGTAGACATGATTTTGCCCAATGCCCTGATTTCTTGCAATGGAAACAGGCAAATGGGAGTGATTCATATTCAATAGCTTGGGTCCATTTCCCTAGTTTAGAAATAATCTCTATGGAATGGGGCATATCCGTCATTTGATTAATATTTACACAGATGCGAGCAAAGACTAACCTTGATTTAGCCACCGCCATTGGATCAATCAAAAGAAGTTCTCCAAAAGAATTCACAATACCCTTAAAGACTTCCTCATTCCAAAATTCCAGTGGGAGACCCGAGAGGCGAGTCCAGACTGGCACGAAGGATTTATCAAGGGCGAGGTTTTGGACCCATTTCTGAAGAGCCAAAGTTGACTTGCCGAACATCCATGGACCTTCACATAGCTTCAGAGTTAAAAGCAAAGGAAAAAAAACCCCTACGCAACGCTACCACATCCACTTGACCTTTTAAAACCCATTTCCTCCTTATGAAATTCCTAACAACATCAATGTTAGGCCTAAAGCCAGTAAATCGTCCAACTAAAGTCATGGTTAAACCAACAACAGTTAGATCTACTAATTTATCCGGAAAAGAAATAACAACCAACCCTGAAACTAGATCAGAGATATATGTAACTTCTGGGAGCACTAATTTAGCCAACGGCTTCACTCCAAAGAGCGAAGACCATTTTTTACCTTTACCTCTATCATGTGGGTCCCTAGTTTTGGAATCTTTATCCTCCACTGATTTGACTATTTCCTTGTCCTCTTCTATACCTTGAGATGCTTTTCCTCTTGCCTGATTGCCAGTTTCGACCCTAGAAAAACTGCCCTCCCCAGGAAATCCACCTTCCCCAGGAAGTCTGTCATTCCCAGATTTGAAATTTGGGATTCCCGCTCCTTGTCGCTCCACACCCATTCCGCTCTGCTATGTTTTAACTGCTATTCTTTCTAACAAGATGTGGGAAGAATTTAAAATGTCTATGATTGGAGAGATAAAATTCTTTCTAGGTTTGCAGATTACACAAATAGATAGAGGTATATTCATATGTCAAACAAAGTACTTGAAGGAACTTTTGAAGAAATTTGGTATGGAAAATTCCAAACCGGTAAGCACTCCTATGACTACAACTGATAAATTGATATTGAAGGATGATTCAGCTCCTATTAATTCGACAAGGTACAAATCTATTATTGGAGGATTACTATATTTGACACAAACCAGACTTGATATAATGAATGTAGTATATATTGTATCTAGATTTCAAAGCAATCCTAAAGTAAATCATGAATCATCAGTTAAAAGAATTTTCTAGTACCTACAAAGCACTGCAAATCTTGGTTTATGGTATCCTAAGGATGAAAATTTTGATTTATGTGCATACACCAATGCAAATTGGGCAGTAGATATAGATGACAGAAAGATTACCACTGGCAGTGAATTCTTTCTTGGCAGAAGATTGATTTCATAGATCAGCAAGAAGCAAACTTGTACATCATTATCTACAGTAGAATCAGAATATGTTGTAGAAGCAACTAATTGTACTCAGATATTATGGAACAAGAAAATGTTGAAGGATATAAAGGTAAAATGCAAAGAACCAATAATTATTTATTGTGATAATTCAACATCAATTGATATATCAAAGAATCTGGTATTTCACTCTAAGACAAAGCATGTTTCTATTAAGTACAATTTTCTAAAAGAGAATGTTGAAGAAAATGAAGTGAATTTGGTTTATGTGAATACTAAAGAGAAAATTGTAGATATCTTTACAAAGCCTTTGCCTAAGGAAACATTTGAATATCTCAGAGAGTAGCTTGGGGTAATTTCCCCACCAACAGAGACTTAGATAATGAATATTGGCATCAGACCGGTAGAGACTAATAGAAAAATCTTTTTCTGACTTTGATGAAGGAGAGATACTTCTCAGGGGGAGTAGTTTGATGTCAAAGGGGGAGAGATATCTATGGAAAAACATTATACCTTGGGAGAGATATACTCTTTGGAGAGATGTATTTGGGTTTTGGTTCTATATCAAACTTTGTATTGATCTATCTTTGGGAGATTGTTGGTTTATTGGTTTTTGGCATTTTGTTCTTGGCACTTAGATGTTTTTCCATCTAGTGTTGTCATCAATGCCAAAGGGGGAGATTGTTGGTATTATGAATGACTCCATCATGTGTTGCATTGGGTTTGTCATTGATGTCAACACTTATCTTCTTGGAGGTCTAGATTGTTGATTTGGCACTATTGTTATATTGGTTTACTATTGAACTGACATATTGTGTTCATCAGTATGGTTAGTGGCTTATGCACAGTTACCGATATATGTTCACCAATAGGAGATATGGTTCATCAATAGCAATGATAACTTGGAGATCATTTGGTTATGTCAAAGACATGAATTGGAAGTTTGGATTTTATGTTTTGATTATTGGTCTAATCGAGTTGATAGATTTGCGTTTACCAGCAGATAGGTCTAGGTTATGGACTGGTACATGATATCTATTCCAGATCAGCATGACACATTTTGGAAATAGTTTATTGACTGGATAATGCGGTAAATGTATTGAGCTGATATTTTGTATCACATCAAGAATTATTTGTAACTGATTTTAATTGTAATATCTTTAGTGAGCTGATCTCATGTATAGGTCTTAGGTTTTGTATAAATGATTGTAAGATCTTATTCAAGATCATCATGATGAGTGTGTGTGAATATTGAAGAGAAAAAATAAGAAGATCCTTGTACGAATCACATAGACATTATTTGAAGGTTGAATGAAGGTTATGAAGGTGTTTGACACTCATGTTTAGAGCTTAAACTGGTACTGAATCTAGCATTGCAGATTCTATTTTGAGCAGTACATTATTATTGGATTTAACCATTAAATTGCAGTCAATGTGACTCCTATTTTGTGATTGAGCGGTGAGCTCTAGGCGGTTGGCCTTTTTGCATGTGCAGACCCCATTTGTATACACTTACTATCTGAAGTAGTATCATCTGATTGTGGGTAAGGTTTCCCATCATTGTTTTTCCTTGTACCGGTCAAAATCTTTGTGTCATGTGTTGTGGATGTTGTTTCTCTTTTTGTTTTATGCACCAATTTATATCGGTACTGCTATTACTATTAATCTGTTTTACCGACATTTAAGTTTGGTTTACTGACACTAAGTTTAAGTTGGAATAATTTGCATTTGGTTTATCATTTATTGACAGCTGGTTAACAACTAATTCACCCCCCCTCTCAGTTGTCCTTCTCAGTTCCTAACATCAACCTCTTGTGTCTTTTGTTTAGCAATAACACAAGGCTTCTCATCCTCATCAACAGGTGCATCAATCAACATTTTTGCATAAGCATCTAAAATTTGTTCATCAACTTCATAGGCCATTTCCTCAATCCAGATCTTCTGGAGCTTGACTGCTTCCATGAGTGTTTCATCTTTCTTCCCCATGAAGCATATGTCAGTTTAGTATTTCTCAACAATATGCTTAGGAACCCTTTCCCTAGATTTCATATCCTTCTATAATCCCTTAAAATATACCCATACTTTGTCATCCCTTTGACTGCCCAATGTAGCAATTGACTATTTCAATTGTCTCCCTACTAGGATACCAAATTCCCATTGTCTCTTCCCAAAATCGAGAGTGTCATTCATGAAAAATTACATTAAAGAGACAATAAATTTTCAATACCAGAAAGTCCCTTTCTTTTCACCTTTAATATTTCCTAGGTTTATTGATAATTCATCTAACATCCAACCACATAGATCCAATTTCTCATTTTCTCTCATCATTTTGTAAGCTGCAAAAATGCAGGAGCTAGAAATGGAATTCTGTTAGTTTGATTGTGTTACCTTATAACCGATGATCATGCTACTGAATCTGATGTCTATGTCGGTAATAGTGTTGATTCTCATGGATCTCCTGTCAGATGTTGTGAGAGTAATCTTGTTGACATAATCATTAGAGACTTTCTTATCTAGACGTTGCCCAACCTGTGGTAAACCAGTGATTGCCCTAATGGCTTCCTTGGTGATCTTGTAAGGTCTATCCAACTAGATAAACTCTCCATGTACTCTACTCAAAACATACCTAACTATTTCATCTTTGAATTCTGAAATGTCCAGAATGTCGGTAAACCCTAAGTATTCAAAGTTCTTGTATGTTGGTTTGATCTTTCCAAAATCTCCCATAAGCTCACTCATGTACATTCTCTTTATATTAGATGTCCCCAAATCCTCAATGTGATAGTGTATGTATGCCCTAACATCTTTGACATAAACAACTCCCTCCGGAAAATTGTAAAATGCTCCAACTGAATCTTCCAGGGTAGCCACATGTGGATACCGCTTGAAAATTGGCCCAGGACGATCCTTGACCTCTACAACAGTCGGATTTGCAACAAAGATAGGAATAGATGATGATCCTGCTTCTATTATTACTAGACAAAGATGACAGCTTGTTGTCGGTGAAATTGCTCAAGAAGATATCTAATTGCACTGAATAGCCTTTGATCGCTCTGAATAGCTCTAAATGCAAGGTGATAAAAAATGAAGTGAATTCAATCATTTATCCTCCAAGAAAAACCCTAATCTTTCATTGACATCAATAACTTCCGATGAAAGATATCGAATCTCGAACAAAACATATCCATGCCAGATAAGCATCTCCAATGTATAGAACATCTTCTAGAACCTCTTCTCGGGGCATATGCAGAATCTTCATGGATTTGCCTACCCCTAAGGCATCTACCTCAATTACCGGATGAGCTACCTGTCGGTGCAGGAGAAGCCTCCTATGTTGGATAAGTAACTGATGCATTTCCATCCGATGATTGTTCTTCAGTCTTCCTAACCCATCCCTGAGTATGATCTTACTAGATAAGTAATGGGTGCATTCCCATTTACTAATTGATCTTCAGTCTTCCTGACCCATCTTTGGATATGATCTTGTTGGATTTCACTGACCTTTTCTTTCCCTTTCTCATTTCATCCTCCATTACCAACTAGTGGATTTCTATTTCTACAGAATTTAGCAATATGTCGAACCTCATTATATGCATAACATGTAACGCTGTTCTTTTGAATTGCTTTGATAAAACCTGTATAATTGCTTGACCTACATTGATTAGCCATATGTCCAAATTTTCCACATGCATAGCATTTTACATTCATTTTGCAATCTTTTGTCTTATGATCATACTTATTGCATTTAGAACATTGACAGGGAGCAGAATCAGGGTTCTGATTTGCTCTATTTCTACATTGCCTAGCCATGTGACCAAATTTATTGCAAACAAAACATCTACCATTAAATTTATAAGCATTAAACTGCCTTATCATTGCCTTGTAGTTTTTATCTTCATTAGCAGTACTGGAACTCTATCCTTGCTCAAATTCAAGTCCATTGGAATCTCCATTCTACCTTTGTGTCTTCAACAACTCATCTGGTTGTGTTGAGCTAATCTTGAATTTCTCTTTATACTCACTTGCAGTAGATAGATCATCTATCATAATTAACATTTGTCTCTTAAGCTCTTGTCCATTACTCTGGGATTGTACTAAATCAGTTCTCAACATATCATTCTCATGAACCAACCTACCACATTCTTCAAATTTGTTCTTCAAAGATACAATAAGATTTTCTTCCTTTTTCTTTTGGTCCTCAATCTCTTTAGACATTCTCATAGTTATAGCTTGCATTTCATTTCTCATGACCATGTTCTCCTAACTCAACTTCTGACACTATTCATTAAGTGCATCTTTCCCTTCATCATCCTGCTTTTGCAAAAGTTCCTTCCTCCTAGCTTGAATAGATGATAGCCTCTCATGTAGGACAAGAATGAATT
The DNA here is from genome assembly GCF_030272615.1 of Cryptomeria japonica. Taxonomy (NCBI): domain Eukaryota; kingdom Viridiplantae; phylum Streptophyta; class Pinopsida; order Cupressales; family Cupressaceae; genus Cryptomeria; species Cryptomeria japonica. The sequence continues at coordinate 366,772,053 of NC_081414.1, read as the reverse complement.
CCTTAGCAAAATTCAATTCATCTTGTAGCTTTAAGTTATTCAACCTTTCAGCATCATAATCTTCAAGTGCCATCTCAAGTTGCTTTTCCAAACCCATATCCATGGATTCCGGATTCAAGATCTCCCTCAAGATGTTAAACTTCCTCAGAGCCACAAAGCTCTGATACCAATTGTTAGAATCCAATAACACTAAGAGGGGAGGGGTTGAATTAGTGTTATATCAGAATGATAAATTTTAGCCTTATTAAAACATGCATACACCAATCGGTATACCAGTACATATAGAATTGAAAGAAGCGTAGCGTCCTAAAATTGCGACACTTGCAATTTCAACTGCATTTCGGTCTTCACGATGGCGACGCAACACGCAACCTGAATGGAGACCCCAAAACTTGCTCACGACACTGAAAACTGCATTTTTCATGCACCCTGGCCTGAACCTCCTTTGCACCCCGCTGTCCTGGAGGTGGGACCAGAGTGCCCAGCGCCCTGGTCCCTTAGGACCAGGGCGCCCAGCGCCCTAGTCCCTCAGGACCAAGGCGCCCAGCGCCCTGGTCCTCCAGGACCATGGCGCCCAGCGCCCTGGTCCCTGGGTCCTATTTTGGGCCCGGTTTCCTAAGTGATATCAGGTCTTTTTGATTGCAATTTGGAAATATACTTCCCTGGTCGGCCTAAGGTCGGGAAAATCAATCTATCAGCCCTAAATGACAAGTATATAAACTACATTTTCCTCTCTCATTCGATATGATGGAAAAGGCGTGGAAACTATACTCAAGCATTCAAGCATTCAAGCAATTGATCATTTCAAGTCTCCATTCAAGGCTAAGTGTTGCATTCAAGTCAAGGATTCAACCATTGAAGAGGAGATCACTTATTACATGCTACATACTACAACATACAACATCTAAACCTTCGCACATAAGGATACCAACATCCTTAGAACAAGGTATTAGTACTTATTTTACATTACAGTCATTTACATTTACAGCTCTTGCTCATTTCTTGGTTAATTCCAAAACCGGGGTTTGACCTAAAGGCAAACCCCTAATCCCTAACCCCCCATCGTCTTCACTTTTCTGTGTGTAGGTTGCAGGTACGCGGCTGAGATTGAAGATCTGGAATCCTTGTGTAGAGACGAACCGATCCCCCTTCGTTTCGCGGATTTTTCGGAGGACCATGGCGCCGGGCGCCATCGTCCCGACAGCTTTTTCTCAAATTTGCAGGACAGCGCCGTATCGACATTTTACTGCTAATTCCAGGTCCGCAGCTTCATCCTATAACCTAAACTCAGTTTATAAGCGAATCTTTATGACTTTCTATGCATCCTTAGCTTAATTTCCTTAATCAACATTCTTTACAAAAGAGGGTAGCTTTGCTTTCCAAACCCTTGAAATTCATCTAGCATCCAATCTTACCTTGTGTGGGATTGGATCTTATGAGTTTCAGCCCCTCTTTTGAATGTAAAGTCTTCCCCCTAAGTGAAAACCCATCGAATCCTAGCAAACCTCCCTTCTCTCTCCTCAGAGTTAGAAGAGGGGAGACCAACTAGGGTTCGACAGCGATTTTCCGCTTTACATTTTGGTGAACCCGACGTGAACATCCTTTCTGATTTTTCATGCTTAGATCTGAAAATTGATTCCTTGATTACATTTCCATGTTTGATCTTTTGCAAAATTTTAGAGGTGATTGCATAAAAACCCTAAAATTTCTTTTTGAAAATTAAGCTTGTGAAATGTTTAATTATTAATGCTTGCTTCAGATCTGCTTTTCTATTACAAATTATCAATTCATATCTGTACTTTAATTTTGAAAATTAAGTGGTTAAATGTCAAAACCCTAATTTTTGAAACCCTCTTAATTCAACCTTTGTCCGACAATTTGACCGATCAAAACATCTCCAAATCAGCTGTAACTTTGGATTCTGCAATAAAATCACAATATCTTTCATCCCTGAAAATTTGGAAAAAAGTTGCGAGGACCGTGTTGCACTCCGAGCGCCATCGTCCCCGACATTTTTTCCAAAATTTCGGGAGCGAGATCTTGCTGTATTTTCCTGCTAAAATCCAGAATTTTGGCTGATTTTGTCAATTATAACACTTTCAAAATTACAGTCAAAGTTGGTCTTGTGATTGCTTGGTTTAAGGCTTCTAATCATTCAAAAATCATTGAAATTGAAATTTTGTGTCAAAATTGTGTTCTTACTGTCCTAAATCTGAAAAGTGTGTTTGCATTCATTCGAAATTTCAGTGCTTTATTCAAATTCTTGCAATTTGTGACTTTTGAAATTAAGTGTTTAATTACAACAACCTTGATTTCCGCTTTCAAAATTGAATTTTGTGTGAAATTGAGTCAATTTTTAAAATTCAAAACTTGCACTGCTTTTGACATTCCCTCTAAAATCATAAAATTCAAAATTTCAGTTTCCCTCTCTTTTTCAACATTCAAATTTTGCATTTTTCGACAATCTTGATAGGGTTCAATTTTGAGATTGCAACTTTAATTTGGCCTATCTACAGATCGTAAAATCCCTCAATTTTTTCAGATTAGCTCTAAAATCATCATACCTTTCATCCCTGCAAATTTCGAAAAAAGTTGCAAGGACCGTGTTGCACTCTGAGCGCCACGGTCCCGAACATTTTTTCCGAAATTTTGGGAGACTGTTGTGATTGCATTTAACAGCTTAAATCTGGAAGATTGGCTGTTTTTACTGAAAATTGCTACCTCTAAATTCAAAATCTTTTCTCTCTCTCTAGTGCATGAGTTTTACAACAACAAGTCCTACTTACACTATTCCCGTTAGACGAAGCCGTAGAATTAAGTCTTTCCAAGGTTTAACTACCGAGGAGATGGAACCTAATTTGAGTAGCCTTTTTAACGAGGACATGGGTAATTCCTCTAATCCTCCTAATGATGAAGAAGCTCTCCATGAAGTTTCCGTTGAACAACTTTCCAAATTGGATAACCAATTTGACGATTTTCACCAGTGGATGTCTCATGAGTACCCCGATAGTCAAGCTCTTCCTTTAATTGAGGGTCTAAAGCGCATGCTTCAAAGTGATAAGAATGGAATTGATGTTTTGCGTGGTATTGCACACATTGTGGATTCGAATGTGATGCCTATGAAGAGTTGTGTTGAATCCTTAGGTTATACACAACCTCCTACACAAGTTAATCATTCTATTCCTTTGACCACTCCTATTGCTAGTATACCTACCTTTACATCAAACATCATGGCTACTTCTATACAAGACATTCCTCCTATGATTACCAGTCATGGGGGCAATCCTCCTTCTTCAGTTAATCCTCTTCCTTCATTCAATCCAACTTCTTCGTACATTCCTTCAATGAGTGTTCCTATTACATCTTCACAAATGAACATGACGCAAGGGGGCAATTCGTTTAACCAATCCATTCCTCCTTGTAGTGTTCCTCCTGTCCAATCATCTCCTATGACTAATTATCATAGAGTCCCACCACCTTACTCTTTACCTTCTTTCAATAACATAACACCTCCATCTCAATCTAACACATCCAATATGAATTCTTCGACTGAAGCGACCATTAACAATCTTGCACAAACTGTCTCTTCTTTACAGCAACAAATTGCCTCCATGAATCAATCTAAGTTTAGTGTGCCCACATTTGATGTTGCGAGCCCACTTTCTCTTGACATTGTTCGAGCTATCCCTCCTAAACATGTTGAAATCCTGCATTTAGAACTTTATAATGGTAAAGGTGATCCTCTAACACATGTTAAGACTTTTCAAACAATTTGTACTGATTTTGCTTATGACCAAAGGTTGCTTGCAAAACTGTTTACTAGAACATTAAGAGACAAAGCCCTACAATGGTATTGCTCGTTGCCTTCCTATTCTATTACTTCTTTCGAACAACTTGCAAATGCTTTCATTCAACAATTTCAAAACAATATAAGTCCTAAAGTTACTTTGATTGATTTAATGCATTAAAAACAAGGTGTTAAAGAAAAAGTGACTGATTTCATTGGTAGATATAAGCATTTGTATGCTCAAATTTCTTTTCCAGTGCCTGACAATGATATTCAAAGAATCTTTATTTCTAATTTACAAAAAGATATTCGAGACAAACTTCTATTTTCTAAGTTTACTTCTTTCCAACAGTTGTGTGCAACTCTTCACAATTATCAACTGACTGTAAGTCAAATGGAACAATCACATCCTATGGCTCCGAGTGATAAGGGTGATAGCAGTCAACAACCATTTGGGAAGATTAAACCGAACAGAGATTCCATCAAATTCAATGAAAATATCATCAACAACAATGTGAATGCAGCATTAGGTGTGCCTCCTATTTCTAAATTTTTCAGGAAAGAAAGAAAGTATACTCCTTTGAATGAATCATTGCATGATATTATGAATAAGTTATTGGGACAAAATGTGCTTACTCTTCCTCCTGTACGACAAATTGATCTTGCAAAAATTACTTCACCTTATTTTGATCACAAAGCTTTTTGTCATTTTCATCGTCAGCCTGGTCATGATACTGAAAAATGTTTTTCTTTAAAGGGTAAAATTCAGGATTTGATTGATAATAATACTATCTCTGTTTCTGGAGTGAATGATAAAGGCAACACATCTGTAGCTCCTCCTAACCAAAATCTTCAGATTTTCACTGATCCATTGCCTTCTCATACCTCTAATGAAATTGAGGCTAATGATGGTCTTGTGTCTATGACTCCGAATGTGATTAACTTTGTAGAGCAGCAAGAAATCCCTAAAGAACCTTCCATCACATTTGATTCTAGTGAAACCATTAGAGCACCTGATGGTCCTTTATACATAGTTGCAAAAGTCAAAAATACACCTTGCCGTGGAGTGCTTGTTGATCCTTCGTGCATGATTAATGTTATTACTGAAGAATTTCTTTTTACTTTGCAATTGAATCAAGTGATCTATGACAAAACAGATGTGATTGTGAAACTATTTGATGCATTTTCTTCTCCTGCAATTGGTTCTATTACATTGCCTATTGAGGTCCATAATAAATCTCTTGATGTGAACTTTGCTATTATTCCTTCTTCCGAACAATTTCGTGTGAAGCTTGGCTATCCTTGGCTATCTTCCATGAAGGCTATTGCTTCTCCTATACATAAGTGTTTGAAATTTCCCCATAATGGTGAAGTTGTTACTGTCAATCATAGTCTCTTTAAACCAGTTGAAAGAACCTCTAGTGTTCCTATTGATTACTTTTGGCCTAAACAATTCCAATCTCTTCCCCCGCGAAGTGATCATCTTTTCAAATCTTATCAAAAGTGGAAAACAGATATGATCCTATCTTTAAGTGAACCTAGAACACCTAAACTTGACATTCCTATCATTCTTGAGAAGGAAATTCTTCCTTTGAAAGACAAAACTAATGTCTTTCCCCAAGAAGATGCCCAACCCGTCCCCATGGATGTAACTATGTCTATGCCTAATAAATCTTTTAAGAGTAGATCTATACCTCCTCGTCATGATGGACTTGGTCTTCTCCCTAAACCAAAAATTCCTCCTTTATATGGAGCAGTTCCTCCTCCTGCCTTTTATAGAGAGAAGAGACCTTCTTCTTCTCCTATTATTCAACCGAAGAGACCACAACCTAAACACCCAAGTGCTAAGGATGAGAACATTCCTCCTCCTCAATTTTCTCCACTTCCTACTAAGACTAGACGTAATCGTTCTGCACGTGAACGCCGACGAAAGTGTCGTCTTAGGGCTCAAGCAGCTGCTTCTCAAAATTTACAATCTCCAAAAACACCTTCAACAAGCATTATTCCATTTTCTCCTCAGCCGGATATTGAGCCTAAATCTCCTAAACATAAGATGCATGATGGTCTTGATCCTGTGCGAGTTAAAGATCCTATTTTTATAAATCTTGATGACGATATAGATGAAAATGTTATTCATGATGATAATGTTACTCCTCTTGCTTCTGATAGTGAATATGAACTTGTTGATATTGACAACCATTTATCTAATGAATTTTCTAAAGCACTTATCCTAGCTCCTAGACAAGAACAATGTGGCTCGGAACATGAACATAGCCCTTGTTTGGATCTTGGGATAGCTCCATCTGCGGTGTTGGATGTTCCTCCTCTAGCGTGTTCCCTGCCTTCCCGAAACATTGATCAGCAAGATCGGGGGGTAGATGACGTGCTAGACTAGTTACATTAGCATGGCAGATTCTCTCCCCCTCTCTTTTGTTACTTCTTCTATATGTTATTCTCATTCTTCTATTTGTTGTCCTTAGTGTTGTCTACTTGAGGACGATGCAAAGCATTGAGATCTCTTTGGTCTCTCTCATGTTGACTCAAAAGACACATGTGTTCCCTTCTTCTAGGTGACCTTCCTTGATTGGGGAATGAAGAACAATTATGCATACATACATATGATATATACATGACTTATCATACAGCATACTGACCCCGAGGAAAGCAAAGTCACCTCGTGCTTTGTGTTTGTGTTCATTATCCTTAGGTTTATCTCATACTTGGGGGGCTAAATCTTTGCGATAACGTGCTCCTTTCCTTTCTCATTTTCTATGTGTATCACTACGTTAAAACAATCACCCCCGTTGAGGCGTGTGCGATCGCTTTAACATAGGGGGGCATACACCCTATCTATCCCTTCACGATACTTGAAAATTTCTTGGCGAACTTAGCTTTGTCTTGAAAATTTTTGGTATTTCTTTTGCATGACTCATAGTGAGGGAACCTTACTACTGACAGTCATGGTTCTCCCTCGTGATCTTCCCTTTTACTTTGTCAATCGAAGTCGTAAGATCCTTAGTCCACTGGGGGCTTGGTGTGTCTTGCCTCCTTGACGTGGTGAAAGTCTTTCAATGTTGTTTCCTTGTACTTTACCGGAAGTATGAGCATACATAATCCCACTAAAGTGGGGGCTAAATGTAGCGTCCTAAAATTGCAACACTTGCAATTTCGACTGCATTTCGGTCTTCACGATGGCGACGCAACATGCAACCTGAATGGAGACCCCAAAACTTGCTCACGACACTGAAAACTGCATTTTTCATGCACCCTGGCCTGAACCTCCTTTGCACCCCGCTGTCCCGGAGGTGGGACCAGAGCGCCCAGCGCCCTGGTCCCTCAGGACCATGGCACCCAGCGCCCTGGTCCCTGGGTCCTATTTTGGGCCCGGTTTCCTAAGTGATATCGGGTCTTTTTGATTGCAATTTGGAAATATACTTCCCTGGTCGGCCTAAGGTCGAGAAAATCAATCTATCAGCCCTAAATGACAAGTATATAAACTACATTTTCCTCTCTCATTCGATATGATGGAAAAGGCATGGAAACTATACTCAAGCATTCAAGCATTCAAGCAATTGATCATTTCAAGTCTCCATTCAAGGCTAAGTGTTGCATTCAAGTCAAGGATTCAACCATTGAAGAGGAGATCACTTATTACATGCTACATACTACAACATACAACATCTAAACCTTCGCACATAAGGATACCAACATCCTTAGAAAAAGGTATTAGTACTTATTTTACATTACAGTCATTTACATTTACAGCTCTTGCTCATTTCTTGGTTAATTCCAAAACCGGGGTTTGACCTAAAGGCAAACCCCTAATCCCTAACCCCCCATCGTCTTCGCTTTTCTGTGTGTAGGTTGCAGGTACGCGGCTGAGATTGAAGATCTGGAATCCTTGTGCAGAGACGAACCGATCCCCCTTCGTTTCGCAGATTTTTCGGAGGACCGTGGCGCCGGGCGCCATCGTCCCGACAGCTTTTTCTCAAATTTGCAGGACAGCGCCGTATCGACATTTTACTGCTAATTCCAGGTCCGCAGCTTCATCCTATAACCTAAACTCAGTTTATAAGTGAATCTTTATGACTTTCTATGCATCCTTAGCTTAATTTCCTTAATCAACATTCTTTACAAAAGAGGGTAGCTTTGCTTTCCAAACCCTTGAAATTCATCTAGCATCCAATCTTACCTTGTGTGGGATTGGATCTTATGAGTTTCAACCCCTCTTTTGAATGTAAAGTCTTCCCCCTAAGTGAAAACCCATTGAATCCTAGCGAACCTCCCTTCTCTCTCCTCGGAGTTAGAAGAGGGGAGACCAACTAGGGTTTGACAGCGATTTTCCGCTTTACAAGAAGTAAAGCAACCAATGAGCCAATCACATAAATGAGAACCATAACACACAAAATTATACATGGAAAACCTCAAAGAGAAAAAACCATGGTGGGTCTTGTGACCCACAATATCAATCCACTGGCCATATGAAGAGATATTACAAAATATAGGGGCCTAAACTTGCAGGAAGGCTTACAGCCTAGAGCACACCGCTCAATCACAAAGGGAGCCTCACTGACTACATATAAATCCAAACTACAATCTGGAGAAGTAAGTGAACTGCTAAGATGTCATCTTCTATGCCTGAGTACAGTTTTGGTTAAGCTCTGTCTGTTCCAGTCTGAAACCCTAAACCCTTTACCAGAATAACCCTTACATTAATATCCTCACATACATAATCTCTCTGATATATTTCATATTATATCACATCCACATCTCCATTACCATTAAAATTACTATATCCTTTTTAAAATTATCTAATCCAATTGACTTATATACCCTATACAACTTATCATGTCATATGTCAGCTAGATAACATAAATACATGAATATCAAAAACAATTTTCAATGCCGGATCCAAGAGATGTTGGCCTCAAATACCAATAACCTTATTGTAAACCATGTCGGCCTGCATTGCCAGTAACCAAAGAAATATTTCTATCTTGTCGGTGTTGGTGTAGTGTCTGTGAAGTGCTTGTCGGTACACAAGTGAACCAAAACATGAAGTCAGAACAAGATATTATGTTTCCATCAATGACAACATAGTGAATCCAACCAATTGAGTGCCAATTGCCAACAGTCTTTAGATCTTACACCTACTTTCATAGGAGAATATAAAATCCCTCTAGTAGAGCCTAAGACTACAAAGGAGGATGGCGTGGTTGAATCTCAAAAGCAACCAACTTTGTCTTAAAAACTTAGCAACAACTTTGTGGTTGCTTCAAAATCCAAAACTTCTTCTACTTCAACTATTTATGGCATTCAGACATATGAGGCCTCGCCTTCCCTGATAGAAATGGTTGCTCTTTATGGTCCTAGTTTTCACATCTTAGCTAAGAGTGGATATAATGGCAATAGTTGTGGTGCACATGAACAAGGGATACAGGTTCCTTTAGAGAATCATGTTCATGAAATATCTTTTGGACTTGGATATATTCCATTTAAGCCTACCAAATCCTCTAAGAGATTATCCCTTAATGTTAATGTCATTTTATCTTCTAATTCACTTTTGTTAATACATCCTAAATATATTGATTTTGACTCTCACCCACCATCCTTGCATGTCTTTTCTACTGATGATTCCAATTCTAAGTTTTTAGGAGTTTACGATAGCCTTCCTCACTATCACCATAATCACGGATTTCCCTATTGTTTAAATGTTGAAGCATACTTTGGTAAGGAAACTGAATTAGGCACTGATAATGAAGAGATGATGCATGAATTTCCTCAACCAATGGATGTTCTCCAACAAAGTAATCTTCTTGTGAATGATACTATTGATGTTAAAATGGATCCTTACAATGAAGAGAAGATCATAAAGATCAAGAAGTGTTTAAGTGATGATGAACAAAAGGAATATTCTATCCTATTACACTAATTTCCTAAAATATTTCCTTGGATCTGTAGACGTCTAAAATTAATTAAATTAATATTTAATTAATTTATCCTTTCTACATAATTAATTGATTTAATTATGTAATTCTTCTCATAATTAAGTAAATTTAATTTTATTGATCTTGTCACTATAGTCCAATAATTGATTTATTAAATAAATTGATTACTCCCTATTCTTCTAAAGTCCTTCAAATTAATCTATCCTTCTAAAATTCCTTTAGTTAATTAATATAAATTAATTAACAAAATCATGTGACTCCTACAAATCACTTTCCTCTAATCCTCACTTAGGCTAATTAATTCTTCTAGAAGCCCACGTAACATTATTTCCTATTTTTTGATTCCTCCACTCATTCTCTCTTCTCTTGTCAAATCCTCCTAACTTTTCCCACTTGTCTTCTAATCCCCTATTAATTTTTCTAATCACTCTCCCTAATCATTTCCTAGTGGCTAATCCTCATGATTATCCACAAAGTCAACCAATTTCAATAAATGGTGTGTCCCCTCTCAACCCCCAACCTTAAATGTACCAACTTTGGTCATTTCAAGGATTTCAAAATTTCTCATTCTCCTTTGCACTCTCATCTTCCGAAGGAATTTTAATTCCTTTCCCCATTTACTTTCCCCATGCATCTCATTATTTGATAATTTTATATTCCCTTGTCCTCCCCAAAGGAATTTTTAATTCCTTTTTGTCTTCCCAATGTACTTGAGGGTAGTTTCCCCATGTATATTGTGTAGTGTGGAGACAATAAATGCCTTTATCACAAATCTCTTGGTCTCCATACCGTGTCCCTTCAATCCATGTCCCCACCTTCTTTCAATTTCCACCCTTGATCTACTTTCAATCTCAACCGCCCATTCCTCCTCCTTCCAATCTATAAATTGGGGTCTCCTCCCTTTCATTTTATCATCTCATCTTGTGCAATCTTATGTTGGTAATTTGGTTTTAGAAATCCATCCCTGTGCATCACCACTATAGGCAAATAGCATCCAAATCCATAGTTATCCACATCCTCCATCCATTTGCAGGCATCCATCTATCCATCTACCCAATTTGTTGTGCATTGGAGAGCAACCACATTCAATCAAAGGAGCACATCCAATCAACTAGAGCATTTGGCGCATTTCCACTTCATCCATTGTGCAATTCGAGGGAGAAAGAGAAGGTAGCAAGGTATAATGGTTTAGTTTTTATGCATTTTTTTAATTTGATTCCTAACAATTTTATCTCCTTGTCACTTTTCACCCTCTTCATTTTGGCACACCCAGTGGGACCCATGTCCCTAGTTTCTAATCAAAAATTTGAGTTTTTGTAAGTTTAAGGTTGTAGGTGCCACTTCAATGTATGCACTTGGTTGATTCAACATCTCCATTGAGGATCGATGTTTGCATGGAAATTTGAATTTTTTTCACCGCCATTTGTTGCAGGACTATTTTTCAATGTTTGCACCCTGCTTTGACACCTACGCTAGTGTCTTTTGACACTTACTTTTAGAGCTCTAATTTTGTATTTTTTCCTTTTTTTTTTTTAGTTTAAAAAGATCAAAAACAACACAAATGGTCTAAAAAGAACAAAAAACATTCTAGGATAGTTGTTTATTTTCTATTTTAACAGATTAGTCAATCTTTTTTGAGCAAATTAGTTAGATTTTCAAGATTTTTGGCATATCAACACCTTCACAAATGGCTGGTGTCTACGCATTACTTCAACATCTGTGTTGAGCCTGAAAAGCCCGCTTAGAAGTTAAATTTCAAATTTCAAATTTTTAAACTTCAGCTAACTATTCTGGCATTTAATTTTCCTTCTTTAACATTTGTGCAAACGCTTAAAGTCTGCGTGTAGGGTCAATGTCTACATCTTAGCTAGTTCCACTTTTTTGTTTTGGTAGGCTATGCATAGATTGTTTCAACATTTGTGCTGTAACTTTAGAGATTTTTGTTACTGATCACATTTTCAGTTTTTGCAGGTTTTCTCGTTTGTCCAAGACCAAAATTTGAGACTACTAACAGTTTCTTTTTCAACACCGCTTGTCAAAGGCAAATTTTATCATTAGCTTAATTTAATTTAATTTTTTTTTGCATATTAGCAAATGTCTTCCATGTCTTGTGCACTTGCACACATGTTTGGGTAGACCCACCATTGTGCTTGAGTATCCTCTCCCCTCTCCTTTGCAAATCTTGGGTGTAAGAGAAAGAGAAATCAACAACACCCATTTTTTTATTTTGTAGAGATAGGTATTATTGATTGGGGATTTTGTCACCCCACAAGGGTACTTTAAATTGGGACACGTCAGGGATATCAATTCTCTCAACACGATCTCAAGTAGGTTTTTCCAAGCGGCTATATAAATAAGTTGGTCAGGTGGTTGAGGTGTTGATTGAATTCGATGTATGTGAGGGGCCTCCCTGCACCAATAAGCTCAGTTAAAGCCTTAAGTGGCTTTCTTCAAGAATCTATTGTTAGATTTTAGTAGCAAAAATCCTACATTTGATAGTGCAGGGGATGTGGATCATACCTCAAAGTTACCTCCCATGTACCCGCTCAAGATGAGACAGGAATTCCCCATATCATAGATCCTTGGATCTTTGGGGTAAGAGAATCCAAGTATGCCTGAAAAGTGAGTGCACTATAAGGGGGAGCCAGTGCTACAAGATTCGAGCTATCTGTTCACCTGAGTGAGGTATTGCTTGTATGAGAGGCCTACCAAGTGGTTTCCACTTTCCAGCCTTAGGTTGTATGTCTTAAAAGCATGTTTTCATTTGTACAAAACTTGTAAATTATGTTTGTGCTAATCTAGGCCCCCATCATTTTCACACTCAATTGTTGAAGCATTACACTTGGCCAATGTGTATACTTTGCTTGATGTATTCTTTCCAAGAGTAGTTGACAATCACTTATCTCCAAACATTTTCCAAACATTTTCCCAAAAATTTGACAACCTTCCAATCCAAAATTTCTACAAGTCCAAATCATTTCCAATTCACTAATTTCCTTCATTCGTCATATCACCAAATCCCTCAAGCATACCAAAAAGTCCTTATGTTGTCAAGTCAAGAAGAAGAAGCCTAGTTGCAAGCAACTCCTCAAGCACCAAAAAGTTTTATACATCAATCGCAAACTCTTACTTAAGCATAGAACCTTCTTGCATTGGTTCCATGATTACCTTCATGGTTATGGCAATGAGTTTGATGAGGAGTCTTTAAGAGCCTGATCTTTCCAACAAAGAGATGCCCTGTCCCAAAGCACTAACCTTAGTGTTCCCATCAATTTTTTCTACCTGCATAAGAATACCATCACATCTTTGTGAAAGTTTAATTTAGACCTTATCTTAAATCAATCATCATTTGGCTTTGAGCTTGGGGAAGAATGTACCCCAATTACCCTTGCCTAATCATTTGGATTGATCAAAACCCTAATCCTTTTTCCCTATTTTGCTCAGGAACACAAGTTTGTCCCACGTAAGAGAAGGCCTAATAAATAGATCATAATCCTAAGGTTTAAATTGTACTTAGCCTAGTTGTCACCTCGTTTGTGGTTTACATCAATTCCAAATCTTCTAAGGTTTCATTCTAATCCAATCAATCTTGTCCTAACCAAAGGACCCTATCCAAACCAATTTCAACCAATCAACATAAAAATTTGCTAGGTCCAATCATCACTTCCTCTCCTCTAACTCTTGCATCAATCCTTGATCATTCCTAAGGTCACCCATGCATGGTCTTGACTCGATACCAAAATGAAAAGACTATTTCCCAAGGCAATAATGATAATATGCCCAAGTACAGAGACCATTTCATTCAAGATCCTCAACCCGAAGAGGAGAAACTTTTCAATCAACCTGATCTCACTCCACATGTCCAATCATTCATAAATGATCCTTATAATGAAGACATGATGGAGAGATTCATCAACCATGATTCCAATAGGCCTGTAGCTGAGCTTATTGCCCAAGGGGCACACTTGCCCCCTGACTTTGACAAAACCATCCTTGGCAGGACACCACAAGGTGACCTTGTGAACAATTCCATTCTTGATCCTCTTCTCCAACCTTAAACTACAACATCTTCACCTGCAACTTCCATTCTTATGAGCACATTCCTTCATTTCTTCATTCCTCCTCCCATTTCCAATCCACCAGGTTCATCCGTCCCCCATTCACAACATAGCTAATTACATCAAAATGAGCTTACCTCTCATTATCATGGTTTGAGGATCACAATCTCCCAACACTTCACAACCTCCATGTTTTTCATATCAATACATTGGCGGTGGTGGTGGTATCTCATCCTCATATTGTCAAATCCCAACAAATCACTACATTCCTAATGTCCATAATCAATAACCTGATCTCCTAAAGGAGATTCAAGACATGAAGGAACTCATCAAAAATATCAAAGAAGGGACAAACAAGAGACCTTAATCTTTCAAGGAAATATGTCCAAATCCCTATGACCCATCCATCTCGATCACTCCATATCTGCCTAGTTTTGAGATGCCTGAGTTCAATAAATACAAAGGCGAAGGTGATCCTAGGCATCATGTTTGTGAATTCTATGTCTTATGCCAAGAAGTCACCTATAGTAACATCTATCTCAGAAGGCTATTCCCAAAAAGCCTTACTGAAGAGGTCCTCACTTGGTTCTCTGTCCTACCCCAAAGTTCCATCACATCATTCCCTGACTTGGTAGAAAAAATTGTGGCTCATTATGCCTATAATATTGAGAATGATGCTTCCATGATGGACTTGTGCAACACAAATCAAAGGCCCGAAGAAACCCTTGCCATCTTCCTTCAAAGATGGTGACATCTCATTAAAAGATACTAGAATTATCCAAACCATTAACTTGTCAATTCTTGACCTCCTTTGAGGAGATTTCCAAAAAAGGTATAGCTTTGGAGTGTGTGGTCCTACAAGAGGGAACTATAAAACATTATGAAAAAATTAATCAAAATTCCTCCTCTTATAATGACAAGCCAAATTTTGGTCCAAGAACAAAAATATTGTCAATGATGAGGTCACCGATGCCAAGCTTGTCCAAACCGTCACCACACCATCCAAGACCACAACTAGTAGCAATTTCTTCAATAATTGATCTAATCCTCACAACCAATCCAACACTCTTGATCAATCACAACCTCATGACACTACTTCTATCCAAGGTTGCCCTCCCTGATCCAACAATCAACATGAGTATACCCCACTAGGTGAGCCCATTGAGGCTATTTTCCAAAAGCTTGTCAAGGTTGGTATCATTGTCTTCCAAATGACATGCTTGTTTGATCCTAATCAACCTAAGCCCCAATGGTATAATAAGAATGGATAATGTGACTACCATCGCATCAATAGTCATGATACACATAAGTGTATGAAACTTAAGAACTATATCCAAGACCTTATTGATAAGGGTGATATTGAGGTTGAGATTGTGAAACCTAGTAACTCCAATGATAAACTCAAAATATACCAGGATCCGATCCCTAAACATGGTAAGGACAAGGCCTCATCATCTAACACTATCAATTATGACTACACTAATTACATCTCTAGCTTTGATTCCTTGGTAGGTCGCATAGAACCTGCCAATACCCATGTAAATATCATCACAATCCGAGGAGGTGATCCCCCTCCTACCCCTCATAGATCTTGGGTTACCATCCAAGGTGTCCCTCCCTTGGAATCATCTATTCAAACCTCTCAAGCCAAAATTGTCATTCAAGGAGTTGCACCCTCAGGTGATTGCAATGTGACTACCCGCAGAGGGAGAGTAACCATCTAGGGAGATCCTCCTCCTCCCCCGCACCCGCCCATGTCATCCATCTACCAATATGATATCCTTGATCATCTTGGGAAAACTCTTGCATAGATCTCCATACTGGATCTCCTCAAAACATCCCCTGTTCACAAAGAAATCATTAAGCAGGCCCTCCTATAATCTTGTGTCCTTGATAACATCAACGTAGCCCAATTCCAAACTCTAATAGGAAACCTTGTTGCACAACACCACCTCATTTTCACATACAAGGATGCACCTATCGATGATCCATCCCACAACAAACCCCTTCATATTGAATCCATTGTACAAAAGCTTAAAGTTAAGCGAGTCCTTATAGATAGTGGATCTAGTTTGAATCTATGTAATTATAAGTTAATCAAACAACTAGGAATCTTTGAGGACTTGGTTGACCCATCTAGAAGGATCTCAATTAAGGCATATGATGATGCAGAGAGAGTTTCCAAAGGTACCATTACATTGCCTCTTCAAGTGGGTGTGGCTATTGTGGAAACAACTTGTAAGGTTTTGGACCTTGAGCTTCCTTATAAAATCCTCATTGTTTGTTTGTGGATCCATTCCATTCAAGCCATTCCCTCCACCTACCATCAATGCCTTAAATTTCCATTCAATGGTAGAAAAGTCACCATCCATGCAGACCCAAAACCCTTTGAGTATTGAAAAATTCTTGAAGGGAAGCATCCTTACCATTGCCCACTCAATAGACCTGCTCCACTTCCCCCATCTGATCCATCCAATGTCGCATCCACATCATCCAAATCTGAGGTAAAGGTTAAAATCATTGATAATGGTTGTGGAGAGTATACCCTACAGAATGCTCTCTATGTGGGTCAACTCCTGCCCTCTCCTAATTCATATGGTAAGATAAATTAAATTAAGAAACAAGATAAACCCACTATCAAATACAAAGAAACTACCTTCCAATAGTGGAGCCCACTTGATGAGGAAATTTTGGAAACCAATGTTACCTCTTAGTTGTATTGAGAGGAAGATGAAAAACCAGTAGACATCCCAAAGTAGATGTATCCCAAAGAATTTGCCATGGTAGATAAGATGGGTTACAAAGGATATGGTCTTGGACTAGAAGAGAAAGGCATAAAAGCACCCATCTCTTTGATCTCCTATAAGTTCAATAGAGGCTTGGGTTTCTCTCCTAGACATAAGATCACAGTCACTAGTGCCCACCTAGATCCTCCTACTAAAGTCAAAGATTCCAATGAAGAAGAATTCTACAAAATGCCTTTCAAATAACTCGATGATATATTTCATGATGCCCATGTAAACACTATCACCCCAGTCACCCCTCCTAAATTATATGAGCCTAAACTCATCCATCCTAAACTCACTGATGAGGACCAATGAGGACCACCTATTTTGCACAAATCTTCTCAGACTTCATATATTTGAATAAAGCATGCACTAAAGATGACTTTCCCTTTCCCAACATTGACATGATTGTGGACTTAACAACGGGGCACAAAATGCTTTCCCTCATGGATGGATTTTCCGGCTACAACCATATCTACATTGCAAGAGAAGATCAACACAAGATAGCATTCACAACACCTTGGGGCACATTTTTCTATCAGGACATGCCTTTTAGCCTCAAGAACACAGAAGCAACCTATCAAAGTGCAGTGACAACTATTTTTTTATGATCTCTTGCACAAGATAATGGAAGATTATGTAGATGATCTTCTCAGCAAGTCAAAAACAAGAGATTAACATATCCCAATCCTAAGGCAAATTTTTGAGAGACTGGAAAAATAAACATTGTGCCTAAATCCTAAGAAGTTTGCCTTTGGAGTCACATCAAGAAAGCTCCTTCGGTTCATAGTATCTTGTAGAGGCATATAAGTGGATCTCACAAAATTAAAAGCTATAATAGAACACCTCCACCAAAGATAGTTGTGTAGCCTACAAGGGAAACTTTAGTTCATCTAAAGATTCATTGCATAGCTAACAGATACGTGTCACCCATTTGCACATCTTCTGAGAAAGGATACCAAATTCAAGTGGGACTGTATTTGTCAAAAGGCTTTTGCTAAGCTCAAAGAATGTCTGGCTTCTCCTCTAGCCTTGATGCCTCCTATCCAAGGACAACCACTTCTTTTGTACATATCAACAACCACAGTGGTACTGGGGGCATTATTAGAACAAACATATGACCAAGGCAAAGAGCATGCAATCTACTATATTAGTCTTACACTTGTAGGGTATGAGATCAATTATACCCCCATAGAAAGAGATAGCTTTAGTACACAAAAGTTAAGACACTACATGCTCAACAATAAGACTAAGTTGATTGCCAAAATTGACCCCCTCAAGTACTTGTTGTCCAAACTTCTCTCACTGGTAGAACCACAAAATGGGTCATGCTATTAAGTGAATTTGACATTGAGTACATGGACCAAAAAGAAATCAAAGCACAATTCATAGCAGATCAATTGGTTGACGCTCCACTCCAAGATGATCACCCCCTTATAACAAAATTTCCAGATGATGCTA
This sequence comes from Cryptomeria japonica, assembly GCF_030272615.1. NCBI lineage: Eukaryota > Viridiplantae > Streptophyta > Pinopsida > Cupressales > Cupressaceae > Cryptomeria > Cryptomeria japonica. Next base: position 366,754,013 of record NC_081414.1, on the reverse strand, counting down.
TTATGACTATCACCATATCTTCAAAATGCAGTTGTACTTTGATGGCTCCTGCACACATAATGGATCAGGGGTAGGTATCTTTCTTGTGATACCTCAAGGAGATTGCATCTTGAAATCATATAAGATTGCCTTTGCATGTACTAACTATTGGCATATGCTAGATTTTGTTAAGTGTTGTCATTGATGTCAACACTATATCCTAGTTGGATACGATTCTACTATCTCGGTTGGACCTATCCCAGTTAGATTTGGTGTTTATCTTGGTTTTGGCTTCAATTCTAATCTAGTATGATTAGATTTTTGGATGCAGTTTTGGATGATTATTTAGGATGGTTATATGATTGTCATATTCTGTTGGTTCATGTTTTGGTGCTCTAGTAACTATCGCTTATGTTCCCGGTTGATATTTCTTGGTATCGGTTAGCGATATTTGATATTTTGATCAGGATGATTTTGGTTTGACTTATGGAATCAGTTTCTCTCATGTTGAAGGTTCTTCTTGATCACGTCTTGAGTGTTTGGTGACTTTGCATTGGTTGGTATTCTATTATGGTGGTCCTATTTGGATCTGGTTAGACTTTCTATGATATTGCACTGAGGGTTTCTACCAGTAGGTGAAACATGTTGGATTTTGGTATTAACAGAATTTTCTGTGGATATAATTGTTTGGATATTTGAATTTGGTCCATGCTATGTAATTTAAATCATAATATTGGTCTGGTGGTATCGTGTGATGTAATTTTTGTAATTATGGGTTTTTGGGTTTAGGGTTTAGCCAAACTTATCATTAAGGTTGATGATCAGTATTTATAGTCAACTTATTCAAGTAATTGGGTATGGTTTTTGGGATCGATGGTTATGTCTACATTATGAGAGAAAGGTTTATGTGTGAATAAAGTCATATCTTTTAGTAAAGGGATCAGAAGGATTTGGTATTACAGGGCAAACATTTGTGCTTAATTGGAATTATATCAAGTATTAGTGGATGCTACTTTCACAGATCATTTTCTCCAGATTGTAGTCTGATGTTTTGTAAGTCAGTGATAATTCTCTTTTGTGATGACCAATGAGCTCTAGGATGTTGGCCTGACTGCAAGTGCAATCCCCATTGTAATTATTTTACATATTGTTGCAGAAGTATTATCTAATTATGGGTAGGGTTTCCCATAGTGATTTTTCTGTTTACCGGGTTTTCCTAGTCAAAATATTGGTGTCATGTGTGTTGTGATTTCATGCTTCATCTTTCATTATGTTGTACTTTGGTATTAATCTTATAATTTGCATTAAATGTTGTACTTGTGTGAAAACTGATTCACCCCCCTGTCTTAGTTTTCTCCCAGTATCAGATCATTCTAACAATTGGTATCAGAGCAAGGTCATCTCTGTAGAAGCTTAATCGCTTGAGGAGATTTGATGGCATTAGCATTAAGTTCTACATTCAACCCCTATTGAAAGGAGAGTCCCATATTTGATGGTACAAATTACAAAATATGGAAGGAGTGAATGAAGATTCATCTGAGATGTTTTGGAGCTAAATTTTGGGAGATAGTGGAGAAAGGGTATGTCCCTCATGATCCTAATTCTGGAACACCGACACCTGTCGATGAACATAAGAGAGCTGAAAATGATGTTAGAGAAAAAGAACCATTGTCGATTGCCCTGTCTGATGAAAAACTATTTAATGTCATAGAGTTGGAGAATGCAAAACAGATCTGGACAAAGCTTGAAACTCTTTATGAAGGCGACCAAGTAGTAAATATTGCAAAACTTGAAGGTTTCTGGGTAAGATATGAAACTTTGAAGATGGAATAAGATGAGAACATTAGTTCTTTCATGGATAGAGTAAATGAAATTGTCATGGGAATCAAATGTTGTGGTGTATCAGTTAGTGAGGATGAGTTTGTGTCAAATTTTTTGAGAGTTCTACCTCCGGCTTATAAGATGAAGGCTATTGCAATTAATGAACTCTGGACAATGGCAAGTACCCATGTTACTAGAGATACATTACTTAGGAAATTGACTGCTTTTGAACTTCAGGAACTTGGAGATCATAGCGCTACTAAAACTGAAACTGCATTTAAAGCATCTGCCTCCAATAAGCAGAAGATAGATTGGAAGGAATTGTATGTTAAAGATTTGGAGGAAATTGAAAGGGAAGACAAAGAAGTTGAAGAGTTGGAAGCCCTAATTGCTAGAAGAATTCCTAAAGGACTAGCTAGAAGTAAGTATGAAGGAAAAGTGCCTTTTAAATGTTTTTCATGCAATAAGATTGGTCATTTTACTTCTAGATGGCCTGAAAGAGCTCCTAGGAATCATGAAGGATTTGTGAAGAGTTATAAGCCTAATCCAAAATATTAGAGTAGACCTAGATTTAGAAGGAATAAGGATGAATCATGTTATTATGTTGGTGATGATGATTTTTGTATTACTGATGTTGATGATGATGAACCTATAAGTGCAACCGACAATGGAAGCCTATGTAAAGATTGGGTCTTTATTGCTATCAAGGATTATTCTCTGGAACCTGTCATTGAAGCAATTTATACTGAGGAGAAGACTTTAGCTGCTAAAATTGAAGAAAATGATGAATGGGTTATAGACAATGGATTCTCACATCACATGATTTGTGACAAGAGAAAATTTATATCACTACAAGAATTTGATGGTGAACTAGTCAGATTTGGAGACAAGGCGTGTAGGATCAAAGAAAAAGGAACAATATCATTGGATGCTAAGACTAATACTAAAAATGTTTATTATGTTGAAGGCTTGAAGCATAATCTTTTAAGTATAGGTTAGATGGTGGATACAGGATTTTATTTACAATTCAAGGATGGAAAATGTAAGATCATTAATAGATCTGGACTATAAATTGCTTATAGAACCCAGACCAGAGGAAACATTTTTCATTTGAACTCTAGTGAGAAAGCTTGTTTGATTTCTCAAATGGATGAAAGTTGGCTATGGCATAAGAGGATGTGTCATGTAAATTTTGATTACATAGTAAAGATCAGTTCAACACAGGTTGTTAGAGATTTGTCCAAGATTGTCAAACCTCATAATCTGGTGTGTAGAGAATGTCAAATGGGTAAGCAAGTTGAAACTTCTTTTAGAAGCATACATGATAAATCTAATAAAATTATTGATCTTATTCATACTAATCTGTGTGGATAGACAAGGACTAAAAAATTTAAAGATGATAGATATTTTATATTTTTGATTAAGGAAAATCAGGTTTCAAGGGACTCGAAACCCGCTTACATAATGAGGAGATAAGCAAAAAAGAAACTAGAAAGAATAGAACAAAGAGAGAAAGGTTGCAAAAGAACAACAGAAAAAACAAAAGCCAAGGAAAAGAACAGCACAAGGCCAGCGAGAAACTGGCATCCTAAAACAAGATTACATATCAGATGAAAATCTTTATAGTCTCTTCCGTATCCTTAACCAGTATCATCATTGCATTAGCTGCCTCTTTTAGTTCTTTGTTTTCCTGCATCTATTGATTGTCTTTGGTCTTCAACTCCGGCTCATTAGTATTTTGCCTGTTCTGTGTCTGGAGGAGTGTAGAATAGAACTAGAGGTTGGCTTGTCATCAATAATCACCATATCTTTATTCTACTTGTTCTTATCCAGGCAAGCAACCAACACATTCATGTTTTGAGAAGACACCTTCAACACCGCCAGAATATGCTCCATGAATTTCTTCAAAGCATTCTCATTTTTTTGAATCCGGTTGTTTATCAGACCATTATCAACCTCACCCTTTTCTTTGATAATTCTCACCACATCTTCAAGATGCTTCAAATCTCCCTTAATCATGTCTTTTTTTGGCCAGTCCAGAATTTCTTCTTCATCCTCTGCATCACTAGTATCCTCTGCATCATCCTCTTTACCTTTAATGTTGTATCCTTAATCAAATTGTCAATTTTATAATCCAAGTCTCTCTGTTTATCCTGAATGCTGGAAATGTTATCAATCACCCATTTCTAAAAATTGAACATTTCCAGGGTACTATTTCTAGTAGCATTCAAATTGGAATCCACGTTCTCCATAACCAGGACAAAGTCCACAGACCTAGGGTTTCCCTCCTCCATGCTATGTTGAACATCATCCCTACTATCTGAGACATAAGTATTATCCTTCGCTTTTGGCTCTTCAACATCCTGTTTTCTCTGCTCATCCCCTTCCTCGCTCTCAACCTCCTTCTCCTACTCATTCTCCACCTCTTCTTCCACCTCCTTCCCCTGTTCCTGCTTAGAACCAGCCTCCTCTTCTGTGTCTTCTTTAGCTTCATCACTAACCCTCAATTTCTTATGCAGAGGAAGATTAGAAGAATCTTCATCAGAGCCATCATAACCCTTAAAAATGTGGGCATTCTCCACAAAGGGGTCATCCCTATTAGCCCTAGATTTACCTTTCAAATGCTCATAAATTAACAAAATAAGGCCTTGGTGAGAAATGGGGTAGGATTTAGGTTTCTTGGCATGGTCGGCTAGGCTATCGTTAAGGGAAGAGGCCAAATAGAAGGGAAACAAAATCTTCAAGCCATGGCAAAAATGTGGAAAAAATGGTTAAGGATGACAAACTGGTAATGGTAAACTTTCGAAAACCTTCCATCAATCGTAAGGTATTCCATTAAAACTTTCAACATTTTCTGCCAGAAAGATTTTACTTGGTTAGGGAGGTAGTAGGACGCATTGTCCTTCTTAGCAAGCCAAGCCCTTTCTTCTTCATTTTTAGGGAAATTCCTAGTAGCTTCCATCGAGAGATATTTATGTTACTTATTGATGACATACTAATTATTGAAGTCTTTGTGGATGATATAATTTTTGGAGGAGAAGAAAGCCTATGTATGAAATTTGTTGATGATATGAAGAATGAATTTGAAATGTCTATGATTGGTGAGATGAAATTTTTCTTAGGTTTACAGATTACACAGACTAATAAAGATATTTTCATTTGTCAAACTAAGTATGTGAAGGAATTGCTTAAGAAATTTGGACTTGAGAATTCTAAACCTTTCGGTACTCCTATGATAACCGGTTGCAAATTGTCAAAGGATGATGAATCTCCTAAAGTGAATCCAAGTAAATACAAATAAATGATTGTTGGATTGTTGTACTTAACTCAGACTAGACTTGATATAATGAATGTTGTGTGTATTACTTCTAGATTTCAGTCAGATCCTAGAGGAACTCATGATATTGTTGTCAAGAGGATATTTAGATATTTGGAAGGTACAATAGACCTTAAGTTATGGTATCCAAAGAATGATGATTTCAAACTATGTGCCTATATAGACTTTGATTGGGTAGGAGATGTGGATGACCAGAAGAGCACTATCGGTAGTGCATTCTTTCTAGAAAATAAATTGGTTTCATGGCGTAGTAAGAAACAATCATGTACTTCATTAACTACTATTGAAGCAGAATGTGTAGCTGCTGCAACCAACTGTACTCATATCTTATGGATAAAACAGATGTCGAAACATATAAGGATAAGTTATGATGAGACTACTATTATTCACTGTGATAATATTGTTGCTATTGATATGTCAAAGAATCTAGTATTTCATTCCAAATCAAAACACATTTCTATAAGGTATAATTTCTTAAAAGAAAAGGTTGAAGCAAAGGAAGTCAGATTCATTTATGTGCGTACTAAGGAGAAGATTGTAGATATTCTAACAAAACCATTGCCTAAATATTCTTTTGAATATCTTAGAGATTAGTTGGGGGTTACCAACTCTCTGGAAGAGACTTAGAGATGCAGGAATGCATCAATCTGGTAAGCTTATCAAATATTTTTTTTAATTCGGGTTGATGAGATGATGCTACTACTCAGGGGGAGTAGTTAGTTGTTTGGTTCAATAATTTTGGTTTGGTATCCATCCTTTGTCATTGATGTCAAAGGGGGAGAGATGATATTCATGTAAAAAATAGTCAAATCTTTGGGAGAGATGGTGCTCATATGATAATCAGTTAATCTTAGGGGAAATACATTTCAGATCATCTTTTGGGAGATTGTTGGCATTCCTTGGTGCTTGCATATTTTTCACATTCAGTGTTGCCATCAATGTCAAAGGGGGAGATTGTTGCCATATTCTGGATTTGGTTAAGTGTTTTTATTGATGTCAACAATGTATCTCGATTGGATATGGTTCTGCTATCCCGGTTAGACTTGGTGTTTATCTTGGTTTTGGCTTTGATTCTGATCCAGTATGATCAGATCCTTGGATGCATTTTTGGATGCTTATTCAAGATGGTTATATTCTTTCCATATTTTTTTGGTTCATATTTTGGTGCTTCGGTAACTATCACTTATGTTCTGCATTGATATTTCTTGGTACCGGTTAGCTTTACTAGTTAGCGATATTTGATGTTTTGATCAGATGATTTTGGTTCGGCTTATGGAATTAGTTTATATCATGTTGAAGGTGCTTCTTGATCATGTCTAGAGTGTTTTGTGGCTTTCCATTGGCTGGTGTGATGTTATGGTGGTCCTATTTGGATCCGGTTAGACTTTTTGTGTTATTGCACTAAGGGTTTTCTACCAGTTGGTGAAACGTGCTAGATTTTGGTCTTAACCCAATTTCCAACCAATATAATTGTTTGGATATTTGAATTAGGTGCATGCTATGTAATGTAAATCATAATATTGGTTTGGTGGTATCGTGTGATGTTATTTTTGTAATTATGGGTTTTTGGGTTTAGGGTTTAGCCGACCTTATCATTAAGGTTGATGATCTGTATTTATAGGTAACTTGTTCATGTTTGGGTATAGTTTTTGTGATTGATGGTTATGTCTGCATTAGGAGAGAAATTTTTATGTGTAAATAAAGTTGTGTCTTTTAGTGAAGGGGTTAGAAGGATTTGGTATTGCAGGGCAGACATATGTGCTTAACCGTAGCTGTATCAAGCATTAGTGGATGCTACTTTCACAGTTCATTTTCTTTGGATTATAGTCTGATGTTTTTTAAGTCAGTGAGAATTTTGTTTTGTGATGAGTAGTGAACTCTAGTTTGTTTTCCTGATTGCAAGTGCAATCCTTATTGTAATTATTTCATATACTGTTGCAGAAGTGTTATCTAATTGTGGGTAGGGTTTCCCACCATTGTTTTTCCCTTTACCGGGTTTTCCAAGTCAAAATATTGGTGTCATGTGTGATGTACTTTCATGGTTTGTCTTTCATTGTGATGTTCTCTAGTATTAATCTTATAATTTGCATTAAATATTGTACTTGTGTGAAAATTGATTCACCCCCCCTCTCAGTTTTCTCTTGGTATCAGATCATTCCAACACTAGCAACATTGCAAAGTATGAAGCTTTAATCACTAGTCTTTGCATTGCCATCCAATGGAAGATAGATGAGTTACATGTCTATGGTGACTCCCAACTTGTCATAAAACAAGTAAATGATGAGTATCAAACAAAGGATGACAAGTTACTCCATTATCATAGCATGGTAGAAGACCTCAAACAACATTTCACTCTTATCAAGTTTGATTAGATTCCTAGAAAAAATAATCATGTTGTTGATGCTATGGCTACAATTGGTTCCCTCCTCCAAATGTTGGCAAATAGTCAGAACTGTGATTTCTTGGTTGAGCGACTCCTTATTCCGGCATATGATGTCTTGAGTCTAAAATGGTGTGTGTCCTCATTGGTTCCAACTCTCCTTGGTATCAAGAAACCTTCGCTTACTGTCGAGGCAATATCATCCCTCCACACCTCACCAAAGCCCAACAACAAACCTTCATCTGCCACTGCACCCGCTACACTATCCTTGGTGACACCCTTTTTTGAAGGCATTTTGATGGATCTCTCCTAAGGTGTTTAGACAAAGAGGAGGTTGAATGGGCACTACGCAAAGTGCACGAATGTATTTGTGGAGCACACTCAAGAAGCCTCACATTGGCTAAAAATTTCTTGTGCACAGGATACTATTGGCCTACAATGGAAGAAGATGCATACCATTATGTGAAGAAATGTGTCCCTTTTCAGAAGCACGATGACAAAATTCATGCACCTTCTTAGAATCTACAGTCGTTCATTACACCCTAGCCCTTCTCCTAGTGGGGGCTTGATCTCATAGGAAAAATCCACCTTGCCTCATCCAATGGCCACAAGTTCATAATAATTACCATTGAATACTTCACCAAATGGGTGGAGGCCATACCCCTCACTTTCACCACTAAAAACAAATTTATAATTTCATCCTGAATTACCTCGTCTGTCGATATGGAATTCCTAAAGCAATCATCGTAGGTAATGGTGGACCATTCAAGAATCATGATGTCAAATAACTTTGTCAGGAGTTTGGCATTCAACACCACTTTTCCACTCCATACTACCTAAAAGGTAACAGTCAAGCTGAGGCTTTGAATAAAACCCTCATCAAAATCCTCAAAAAGACAATCAATAAAGTTGTTCGTGAGTGGCACTTGCAACTCCATCTCGCCCTTTGGGCCTACCACACAAGTATCTACACACCCATAGGAGCCACTCCATACTCCTTAGTCTTTGATTCTGAAGCCATCCTACCTCTTGAGATTGAGATCCCATCACTAAGGGTTTCACTATAGAACATCCTTCCTGATGATGAATACAGAGTCACCAGGCTACAAGAGCTTGAACTTTTGGATGAAAGGCACCTCAAGGCCTTAAATCACCTTCGGGTATATTAGAACCATCTATGGTTGAGCTATAACAAGAAGGTCTAAACCTGATAATTTGACATTGGTGATCTTGTGCTTATGGAAAATTAGAGAAACCTACAGGACCATGAAAAGAAAGGCAATTTTGAGCCTAATTGGCTTGGACCATATATGATCACAAGAAAATATGGATCAGGTGCCTATCAATTGGCCATTCTTGAGGGTGATCCTTTGGATGAGCCTATGAAAATAATACACCTAAAAATATTCTATTCCTAGTCCTGAGAGGTTGTCAGTCTCTCAAAAATCAAAAAATTGAAAAAAAAATTGAAAAATCGAGAAAAATAAAAAAAATAAATAAAATAATAAAAATTGAAAAAATGAAAAAAGTAAAGAAAAATTAATTCATCCATTAGTAAAAACCACTTTGTAACATGTTGTCTTTGATTTCAACATGGTTGAAATTGTGAGGCAACCCTATGAAACTCATCCATTTTGTACCTCACAAGCTCCAGGAAAGGCTAATCGACCTTGTCGATTAGTCACTTTTCATTTTGTGTCCTTATGTTTAGTCATTTAGAAGTTATAGGTTTTCTTTGTTTTTACTAACACATCAAGTTTTAAACCTTGACATGTTAGTTTGGTTGTGTTAGCACATCAAACTTTAAAGTCCGATGTGTCGGTCTGCTCGACTAGCAGGTCGGACTTTAAAGTCTGACTTGCAGTTTTTCCTTTCCTACTAACCTCTCATTTCGGGGTTTGAAACCCAAAATGAGAATTATTTTATGCACATGTCAGGCTTCAAAACTCGGGATGATGATCATTCTTCCCTAGACTTACATGTCAGGTTTTGAAGCCCGACATGCAAGTTGCCGATATGAAATACCCTCAACTCACATGTCAGGGTTTGAAACCCGACATGTGAGGATGAAATATCCTCAACTAGCATGTCAAGTTTCAAACCCCGACATGCAAGCCTTTCCTAAGTTCTTTCAACTATCAAGTCAAGGTTTGAAACTCAACATGCTAGTCAAATTTGGTCACTGACATGATGAGTTTTAAACCCTAACATGTCAGTTCGGTCTCATTGACATGTCGGGTTTTAAACCCCGACCTGTCAATGACTTGTTTTCCTTTAAACTAGCAGGTCGAATTTTAAACCCTGACCTGTAAGATACTTGTTTTCCTATGAACTAGCATGTCGGGTTTTAAAACTTGACATGCCAGTTCTTTACCTTGCAACTAGCAAGTCGGGTTTTAAACCCCGACCTGCCAGTTTTAACATTTTTCCCTTCATGAGTCTTTTTCAACCAAGTGTTTCATCCTGTTTGATTTCGGATCTCCTGTTTGTTCATCTGATGATGAATATTGATCATGGGATTAACAAACATGTTCTCTGCAGCATCTTTGCAAATGTCCAAGTCATCCACAAGCAAACCAAAGGCCTCTCCTAGTCACACAGATCCATCACCAAGAAAACCTATATACAAAAAGATGAAGTACAAGTACGATAAGTACTTGAATATGTTCTCTGAAAGCTCGATGGAATCTAATGCGGCAGAGATCAGAGATACTAAAATTGGGCATGTAGATATGAAGGAGTTTGAAGAAAGAGGCAAGAATAGCTGATATCCCTTGCTTCCTATATGGTTGGTTTATGAGTTGCTTGTCTCTTTCCTCAAGGATGGAAAGAAGCAGCATGTGAAGACCAGAGATGCTATATTCCAAATCAATGCCATATCAAGTTCCATCACCCTGCCAAATGAAGTTAAGATGAAATCCATCTTGGCTAAATTTGAAGAATTTAAATCTAATGAGGAGGAGAAACATGAATAAAGTGTCTCCTTTTTAACACTTAGTTTTTTCATGTAGATGCATTTTTAGTGTAGTTGCATTTTTAGATGTTGTAAGTTTTCTCACAACTGCATGTTTCGTTTATGTTGTAGTTGTAGTCAAGTTGGACTGTACAGTTGAATTAGTCAATTGTTCCCACCTTTTTATCCTTTTCTCTCTTATATATAGAGGAGACTCATTTGTAAATATTTATCTTTTAATATGCTTAGCAAAACTCTGCTGAAATTTTATGCCAAATAAGACTTTGAGCTTTTTGGATGTAAAATTGGATTCAAAGTAATATAAGAAATAAATCCATTAGACCTCAACTTTGAGTGAGTAGAATATTAAGGTTGTGATTGGAATTACTCCTATGTTTAGTTCTCACAATCATTCATATATATATTAGAATCATGTTGACAAATTTGTCTATGTTATTGAAAGAGATTTCCAAGTGTGTTGAGTAGACTTTGAGCTAACAAAATATTTGGTAAATTTTCTGATGTTAAGTGATTAGTGGTAGGATTTGTATTGCTACTATTACTTGTAGTTTAAGGAATTAGGAATTTCTACTTGAAGACTTTGATCTACAAGTTAAATTTTCTTATCATTTGTAATAATTAGCTTAGTTAGAATTACATTCAAGTAAGACTTTGTGCTTCTTGATTGTAAGTTTTGGTGTAAGTTGTTGGATTAGTTTGTTCATTTCTTTAAGTATCAAAAGTGATAGAGAATTGTAACAAAGTGGAGGGAGAATACATAAACTCTGAAAAAAGAGAGTTATATGCCCAAACCTTACCCACAGATTTAAGTTTCTTGTAATTAGAGAAGAAATTTCAAAGGGAACCTCCCCTTGCTAAGAGGAGAGATTAATTTCTCAACATAGCTATGTGTAAATTATATATTTTATCATTAGCAAGCTAGTGACAAAATATTCACCCAACATAGCACTATGGTAAAGTACCTTGGTGAAAATATGGTTTCAAGCGTCAAGGTAAATAAGCTAGATCCATCCTCTGCTCGGACAAACTGGATTTTCCCACCACCCACCCACCCAATATCCATATTTCATAAATCAAATAATTTGACATGTAGTTTCACAAGCACCCACCCCGTGGAGATCATCAATTTAAGTGTGTGAAATTAATTGACATGACTCAAGTAGTCAGATTCGTTGTTTCAAATGCTTTGACGTGGCATAAGTAATTGATCCTCCATTTATTCCCCCATCCTACCCACCCACCTGATTTCCATACTCCATAAATCAAATAATCTGACATGTTCCCCCCCCCATCCATATTCCATAATAAAAATAGGATATTCTAACATCTTTTGCAGCCTTGCAATGATGAGGATTGTACAACTTTACTTACCAAACCAGGGCATCTGTGCAGGATGACTTCCACTCTTGATCACTGACACCATTTACCAGTGCTTCCTCCTACACTATGAAACACATTAGCTTATTCCAAATCAATCGGTTCTCTCCTTCATTCTTCAATCTATGCCACCCCATAAACCTATGACCACCTCACCAGCAGATATCAAGGTTATTTGTATCTTCATTAGATGATGAGTCTTTATCCTAGCCATAAATAAGGATCATCCCACCATGTTGATATTTCCACCCATAACACTAATCTTCTGTCCTAGTACATTGAGCTTAACCCCCAATTTTTTAGCTTAAGCTTCTTCTTGACTTGCGCATCATCTAGGCACTCATCCACATGAGCTTAATTAAATCTTTGTAGTCAACACCGTATCTACATACATATGTCCATACCACCTTCTCTATTACCTATTCAATCCCATTAGTTACTCTTTCCCATTGGGATGCATCCTTCTCGTGTCTAGCAGTTTTCCTAGGTCCTACTCTTGGCAAGAGATGTTTGTTGGCCTTGTGCATTGTGTTTGCATGATTTAGTTTGTTGCTTTGATATGCATCATTATGCTCTTTGACTATTCCTATCTACGGTTGCCAGGATCGTTCTATATCTTGGTATGTTTTGGGTGGGTGTATACTGGGAATGTCTTTGTGGTATGGTGTGTTTGATGGTTTTTCTTTCATGGACCTACATCCCTGTATCTACATCTATATGTTGTTTACACGATTATATGCAAGATATACCTACTGTCTGAGAGTCAGTCCATTCCTCAGATTTTCACAACATCCTGATTCCTATAATCAATGGTTTAGATCATCCTTGGCAATATCGAAACTAGGTTTTGTCTCCACATATGCACAACAACAAATCCCTCCATATCCATTAATTCACTTGTTGCATCCATGCATTTTGGAGAGCCTAATTTATTCATCTCTTCCTTTCTTCTATCTGGTCCTATATCATTATATTATGGTTGACACATTCTAAAAATAATTTCACTTACATTAATCATTATCATTAGTAGCATTTTTATAATCATATAGTTGCATTATCATTTTTATCATATAGTTACATTATCATTTGTATCCTATCATTGCAAGTATCATTTTTATCATATAGTTACATTATCATATAACTGCATTATCATCTTTTGTATAGATACATTATAATATCATTGCACTATTTATTTTTGTGCATATCAATTCACATTTGCATTTTAGGTGCATTACATTTTAGGTTCATTACATAATAAATACCGATATAATTTTAATTAAATCCCATTCAAACTTAATATCTCATGTAGTGTTGCAATCATTAATAATCACACTATTCAATATAAAACATTTGAAAATAATCCCATTTTGGTAAGTTTGTAGAGAACAAGTTCAAAACTCTTTCAGTCTACTATGGTTATAATACTAGTGGTTGAATAAGGGTTCTCATTATATCGCATTATGCATAGTAATTACATTTACATCATTTAGGTGCATTCGTTATAGTTCCACTCATTTATTTATTCATTATAATAATTTTAAGCATATTTTATCATTACATCACATTTGCATAATAAATCACATCACATATAATTACATATATACATGACATTCATCTACATTACATCATAGCATCATCATAACATAAAAAATCAAAACAATTGCACATCATATAGGTATACATCGTAAACATGCATCTTGCATCAACAAACATGTTAGCAACATCATGAATAATACATGCATACATACATCTCATGATCACACATCCTGCACCATAAATAGGTCAGACCATATGTATGCAATAAAATCATAATCATCATTATTCATCACATCATAAAACAATAATCAAAGTCCATAAAAGCATAATAAAGTCCACATACATGCATAAACTGCCAAAATCACATCTCTTATACATATATCTCAAAAATATGAATGTGTCAAATCAGAGTACAATGATATATTCCCCGAAGGGTCAAAAATATGGTGTCACATACAAGAACTACCTTGTGCTCTCTCGATCACCTCACCCTGCTACTAATCCTAAGGGCCCCCATGGTGGACATGGTGCCCTCATCCCCATGGAGGCACCCAACTAGTGGCTCCAATTCCTTTCAGACTGAGTTCTCTCTACATATCAAGATGCCTAGTGATCTCCTGGAATGGCCTAATAGTATAGGTCTCGTGGAGTAATCTCTTTGCCCGCTACTATCCCATGGTGACATCAACAAACACCTATACAAGTCCTACTGGCTCCAACATCTATCAGGCCACAACCCTCTCACCCTGTAGCCTCACCCCATCTACCTCTTCCCTATTCAACTGGGATCAGAGTGTCTCCAACTCCTCATCCATCATCTCCAACTCTCCCCTCATCTATGGGATGGCCTCTCCACTCCTCATCTACTCTATAAGTTGCTTGATCTCATCCCTATCCCTCTACAATTTTTCTTTGTCTATCATAGTAGTCTAGAGATCCTCTCTCAAAGCATCGACCTCCCTCCTCAACTGGTCCATCTCCATCTACATGCTATCAGCTTGGGCCTTCTAAATCCCCAGCTCCTCCTCAAGGCTCCAAGTCCTCTCCCTTGCGGCATCCCTTCCTCATAGATCCTCCTCCAACCTTTGCTCTCTCTCTCTCACACCATCCCTCTCCCTAACAACCCTGTCATACTCTACTTGTGAGACCCATCCTTCCTACATCGGCACTTGTTCCTGTACCTACTGGGAATTTCCACCCTCATCACCCTATACCTGTATCTCTAATGGGATCCATACTATCCTCTCCTCCCTCCTCCTCTGCCCCCACCCCACCAATCTGTGTTGTTGGTGGTTGAACTTGTAGTGGGACCTCTTCCTGAGGCACCTCCTATCCACCCTCCTCCTCCGTAGAACTGGTCTCCACATCCTACCTCTTTGTCCTCCTCCTTTTGTTTCTCTTCTTACGGGTCCATCCTCCTCTCTGCCTACAACCTCGTCCACTGATGGTTGTAGCTCATCTGCCTCCAAGACCCAAGGTATTCTTAGTCGTGTTGGTTTTTTGGGCCTCCCACTAAAAGGTGTATTCCCTTGTATATCTTAGATCATCCCCCACCTGTAGGCACTCATCCCAAGTAATCCTCTCAGAAGTATCATAACTAATCCAGACCTCCAGTGGTCCCACTGTCTGTCCCCAAATCCTTGCCTCCCATGTGATCCATTGATAGAGCTGCTCTCGACTGATAATGTCCTAAAGCTATCCTAGCTACCTCATAAATACATCACGTACTGCTCGATGATATGGACGGTCCTCTCAAATAGCAAGCACTATGAATCCACCCATGCAATCTGCCACTCTCCACGTTATCGCTCACTATCCATGTAAAGGATCACCAAGTAAAGAACATCATCTCATCAATGACCCTCTGCCAAAACCACATGGCTCCTACCCTAGTATAGTGTAGTATCCCTCTATACCTATCCACATAGGGGAACCTACACCTCCTATCCTGAACTCCTACTGGCCTCATCACTGTAATATTCTCCCAGGTTAATATGTGTAGCAGTGTGACCCCTATGTCAAGGTTTCTAACCTCAATAAACACAAAGATGAATGTCATGGAATAGCTGACTGAGCATCACTACTCCCCATGCATAGGTCATACAGTCCTCCGCCATGTAGTATATGTAATGAGCCCTTCCAATGGAGATTACATGCCCTCTTAGGTCTGGCATAATACATTCGTTGATCAATCCACATATAAACAGTACCAAATGAGGAATATGTTGAATCTGCATCGCCTGCCCAAGGTGCATCCATGTACCCTCCATCAGTAGTATATCATATTCACATACCTAGTGCAGGTAGTAGTCTCTTCCATCCAGTCTATACTTTGGGATCACGCCTATGATGGGAATCTTCAAGATCCTCCAGACATCCAATAATGTGACTGTGGCCTCCCCAGTCGACTGATGTAATGTGCATGTTCGATTGTCCCAGTGCTCTATGAGCGTTGTCATCATCGCAGTGTGCGCTCTAATTTGTGGCCATCTCCCCATGAATCCTATATCAACCACACTCATAATCTCTCTCTAATTCTTCCCTCAGCCATCGACACAACCTCATCATCGAAGGCTAGTGCTCTCGTGATGTGAGAGGCTCCTCAACCTTTTGGTGCCCAAAACCACAGATTGCAAAACCAAAAGACTTGCCAAATCTTCAAGCAATCCAATTAGCCTTGGCCAACGAACAGGGATAGTCAAAGACTAAATCCCTCTGCACTGTAGGCTCCACTAAACCTAGGTGGGTATACCTCCCCCTCTCAAGCACAACAAGAGTTAGTTAAAGTGGATTTAAACTTTTCTAAAATAGCTCTTTGCAAGCATGGCAATAATTTACTACTACTATTGAGTGCTTTTTATTTGAATGCTTTTGAAATTCAAAATTGAATGTAAAGATAATTGTGTATAAATATTATTGTATTTTGGAAATAAAATGCTTTTAGGACATTCAAGAAATATGCAATAGATTAGTTCAAAAGGCTTTAGAAGAATGTTTCTCTCTCAAGGACCTTATGCATATCAAATCAGAATCTCAGAGAATGAATAACAGATGAGTGCCTCTATCCAACAATATATATGATACTTTGTGGACAAATAACTTTATCAACTCAGGAGACAATGTTAATCATCACTGTAAAGGGTCAGTATGTGTCATATAAACAATAAGAACCCAATCTCACATTTAATGTAAAAACATGTGATTCACATTATAGAAAATCCTTAAAACAGATTTATCAAGAGGACAAAGAATATTTCATCAACACAAAAGTATACACTATATTTGAAGTAGAAACAATGAACCTTGTATATTAATCTCTGAGAAATGATAGCACACAAAAGCTACACTTGGAGATACTTCATTACAATTTGCTTGCACAAAATGATACTTCTTCTTCCTATAGACTTCCCTAATACAAATGACTTTCACTCCTTACAGCAGCATGATGTTCTATGAAAAATCTCCAACTACAATAAAAAAAGACTCATTATAAATACATATGCCAAGAGGCACGAATGGAAAGACATGCCCTTCCATTATCCTAACAACTAACTGAACAGTAACTAAACAACCTAACTAAAACACCAATTGCATTACAAACACAAAACTAAACAAATACTTAAGGCTTTTGATCCAGCTGATGTCCACACTTCTGAATGTGCCACAAGTAGCCCAAATCCTTGTATGTTGTAGCATTGAAGATTGTATCCTTGGTTGCATTCTCAATCACATAAAAATTCTCCAACTAATCGGTTGTTTTGTTCATGTCAAGGGCATCTGCTCTAGTGATGGCTTGGGCTGCACTAAGCATAGACTTGCACTCAGATATCCATATGGTTTTGTCTTTGATCACACCTGCATCATCTACCAGATTGGGAACCCCATTCTGAGCAATCTGCTGGCATTCATCAAATTCATATTTCAATTCCTTTGTAATTTCCTCATGTGTAACAAGCAGACCATGCACCTTCTTCTTTACTTTCTCTCTAGTTGATGCATCCTATAACAACATGTCAAGTCTATCTCGAATTCTGGTGTGTGAAACCATATTGTCCATGTTCCTCTGATATTCATCCCATAAATTGTTCAATGATTTCTCCATATTGTCATATCTCCTATTTAGCAACACACAAGCAGTATCGGCCCTAATGCTTCTCATCTCTTTTTTTAATTTATTGTGTTCATAAGATAGCTTTTCAATTTTTTTCTTCCATTGGCCTCCTGAATCTGCAATTTGGGGAACTGGGTGCCCACTCCTCTTAAGGGTCTCTTCATATAAAGCCTTATACTTATTCTTCTCTGCTATCTCATGTTTCATTTCGGCCATATTGAATTTTGAAATATTAATACCCATGTCAGTTGTGACCATAGGATCTACTTCTCCAACTTTCAAGGTCATCATGCGACCAAAAGCTTTATCTACATCAATGATTTTTGGCCTTTTATTAGGAGGATATAAGGCCCACAATAACATTTCTTCCTCCTTTGAATCATATCTTGATCCAATAAAAATACCCTGCACTCCTTGGATGTTCAATTTCATATCCTTATTATTTGAATGTAACAAAGACTCAAAAATAAATGAAGCACTCAAGTCCCATCTTGGAAACACAATTATTCTTGCCTCTACTAGCAATTGCCTACCCTTTTGCGAGATCATAGTCTCAACTTCTATGTCAATGTCCTTCTTCAACCTCTTCATCATTTTTACTTCATTCTTAGGGGTAACATTTGGCACAGCTTCCCTTAATTTCTTACCCTTGAAGTGGTACAAGAATGATTTGAATTCCTTAGACTTAATGAATTGATCATCAGATACAAAAAAAACATGCTCTGTCATTCTTTCATCTGTTTCCGCATTCAGAGCAACAATAAGTCTATTCTCTACTTTTGAGTCCTTCTCCTTCTCAGATGCACGGAGCTTGGAGACTACTTCATTTTCCCCTGAATCACTTTGGGCTGGTTCTCCCTCCATTTTTTCTAGTCTCTGCCTTTTTTCCTCTAGCTTCTTCTCTAGAGTCCCCATAACTTTTGCAAGCTCTACCACCTCCTTATTTTTGCACATATCTTTAAATTCATCTTCCTGATGGAAGTAGTCTCCCAACTCCTATCTTTTCCTACTTGAATGGATGTAACCCTTAGGATCATAGTGTGTTATAGATGCATGCTGAAACAAGTTGTATTCATCCACCAGCTTCCTGTCAATGGCCTCATATGCCCTGGTTGATACAATTTTAAAATCCTGAAAGTGAAGTGTGCCAGGGAGGAAAGCTTGCTTGTGTGCTCCTCTGAAATGTTTGGCATTAGACACACTTAATTGCCTTACAATTTCCAAGAAGGCAATCTTGTCTAGTGCAGGCTTTGGTAGCACATATGGATAATCCTCAAATCCATAGCATCAAACAAAAGTGAAGTTTTGGCACGAGTACCAATCACCCCAGTTGTGATTGACCTTTGGATTTTGGTGCTCGTGAGGCTTAAGAAACTTCTCGACCTCCTCAAAAAATGATCCTTGTCAAGGCTCACCAAAAAGCAAGAAAATTGGTTTGACAAAGAATTCCTCAAATTTGAGGTAGTGAGAATTCACAAATCTGTAATCCCAAAGGCAAACCCATAATTGCACTAGTTGCTCCTTTCCATCCTTCTCAACTATATTTACATTCAATTCTTCTGGCCATAACCCTCTAAGTTTCCCATAAAATAAAATAATATGCATTAACAATGAATAGTGCTTGAAATATTTGTTTGGATTATCCTTCAGGTTCAAGAAACCTTCATGTAATTTGTCTACCAGGTATGAAGTGAAGTCAAAAACCCCACGCTCATGCCTCTAAATTTATGTTGCTAGAACCAGCGGTCCTATGTTTGCCACATCAGGAGCTTCAACTCCTCCCACCTGACCACAAGCCATATATGTATATTGAAGATACTTCTTGAAAATAATCATTTCATAAGGAGGACCATCTTCCTCTATTACCCTCCCCTTCTCTACTTTGTGGACAGTGAGGTTCTAGCCCTGGTATGTAGTGTCCATCTTCCTATAATCCTCTTCCAAATCTACTGCAAAAACTTATTGTATTGTATCCTTTGCAAAGTGCACTAGAGAAGTCCCATCAAGCAAAATAATGCATCGCTTGTTTGCATCATAATATCTTACTAAAAGCTTCAACAAATCAATATTCACAAACACATTGGGTACTACAAGTTTACCTAGACCAGTTTTCCATGGGTTTGAAATCGGGATGAGCTCATCCCTACGGAAGTAATGGAAAAGGAACAACTCGTACCCTCGCAGTATGGTGAATACATCTCCAATATCTCTGTATCTATCCTCCAACTGGTCGCGGATAGGAAAATTTACCTTAGCTTTACATGACCTAGCTCTTGAAGATCCCATTTGGTCTATCATGTCCTGATTCATCTTTCTTTGGACCTCACTGACCTCACCATTTGATTTCTTTGTCATGGTATTGGATATTTTGGTAACCTTTCACTTCCCTTTTGAGCTTCACCCCTCCATCTCTGCAAATTCCTTCACTCTATTCTTGATAACTCAAAAAAATTCTTAATAAGAACTTGATATCATTCTGCAATAACTTTGTGAGAAATGTTGCTCTACAATACTAGCTATATGTCCCAAGGAGTCCAATATTGTAATTGATTATTGCAATCTTGATAGATCTGCTTCGTGCGGCAATGGATCTACTCAATTGATGTATTTAATAGAAACCATTTTGTCAGTTCTTCTAGTCAAGACGTCCAATGGCTAATTGGTGAGACTCCTCCCAATGATTCAAATGTTTGGCATTGGTTCTTATGACTTTACCGCTTTTTGCTTTCTGATCGGCACAAGCTATCCCAACCTACTTATCGGGTCTTGGGATACTAATTTTTTCTTTATCCCGATGGTTCATTTCATCCTGATGGGTATCTCTTCATTCTCCACTTTGCCTTTTGTTTTAACGCTCCATCAGCATAACTCTCCCTGATGCATTCGCCTTTGGTTTCCTTTTACTTAATTCATCGGGTGTTGGCATAGTTTATTTCATGTCCCTCCGATGACCCGATGATCTCAATATACCAATCCGCATTTTGGCTAAGACCACCGTGTTATCAGCATAACTTATCTCAAGGAACTCCTCGCACTTACCATTTGCCTAAACGGTCCTATCAGGGTTCGGCATAACATAAAAGTTCTTCTTCTGATATCCCGATGAATCCTCATTAGATGCTTTCTTTATCGGTATAATTCACATTGATGCTCCCACAAGTTCTTCTATCTTCATCGGGGGTTGGAATAGCCTTTTTCTATTCCTCCTAAAGTCCCAATGAGTTCCCAATGCACTTTTGTGTTTTATGCTTCCGAGTTTGTTTTATCGGTAGAGGAAATACCGACAGCTCCGCCTTTCGATTCTCCATGTCATTGGGGATCAGTCTAGCTATTTTTGCACTACTCCAATATGGTTCTTTTTTCTGATGGGCTCACCTTCGGTTTCCTTTAGTCATCGAGTATCGAGATAAAACTTTCTCATTACTTCCAATTGTTAGGTCCAACTAGGAAAGCTAATGTACTAAGAGGGGAGGGGTGAATCAGTACTTCAAAAATTTTCTTGAACAACAATATTACTCTTAAACATAAACTGAATACTGCTAATCTCATAATATATAATGCTGAAACATAATCACATAAATAACATTCATATAAATTTCACTCCATAACACAAAGATTTTGGTTATGCAGAAACTCTTGGTTAGAGAGAAAAACTGCGATGGGGATGGCACCCACAACTTCACTACTGCAATAATCAAGATAGCTCGGTTAGAGCTACATGTTTAGCTATTTCTGATAGCTTACCCTATTAGGAGTACAAAGATCTTTAGATCTACCTTGCTAAAGGATTTTACAAACACTTTTACAAAAATGTTGTACCTGGTTAAAGGCTTTACAATTTATAGACTTTGTTAGAGTCTTTTACCCTGTTAAAGGTTTCTAACTCAACTCAAAATAATTCAATCAAAATCTTCACAAAATATCTGCAACTTTACATCTGAAATGTTATAGCAGACTCTATGTGCTCAATATGAAATTACCTTGCTCATAGAATACCTCAGTAATTGATAAGTCAACTCGGTGACCACTTCTGTATACTCTGTCACTTAATTTGTTCTTTGAAAAACCTTCTTGATGACCTCTGAATATCTCTGTTAATCTTCACATCTTAACTTTTCTCAAGATTTTCATATTCAACTCATCATTTTTTTTCTCTTTTTTAGATACTCAAATCATTATGTATATATAGATCTCTGAGACGGTGATCTATTCATGCATCGATCATACAAACATGTTTTATCGAATGAATAAACATAGAAATTATTTCATTGGATAAACTCCCTCAAAATCATACAAGATCTTTAAATGCAATTTCCTATGTAATAACTATTGAGCCATAAGAGTTTGTAGCTTTGTATAAAAATTCTGAATAGAATTTGGCTTGGTAGTCAATTTATTTGAGAGATTAGTAATCTCTTTTTCAATGACTTCGGTCTTATTCTTGATATCTTTGATAAATAATGAAAATGTACATAACTTCTAGAATAAATAAATAATATGCTTGAGTTGAGGGGACAACTCAGCAATGAATTCAATAAGTTTTGTTTTACCTATAGCAATTGCTTTCTGCACTTCTTCAATCATCTTGGTAGTTAGCTCTTTTTCTTTCAATTTGCTAAGGTATTCTGATGCTTCTACTCCTGATGCTTCCAATTGAGTGAGTAGTTCATCCAGTTGCATATGGATGATAGTATCTTTATTTGTGGTAGCTTTAGGTAGCATGTCTATCAATAATGCTTTAACCTTCTGAAGTACTCAGTTCTTCTTCTGAATAGCTATCTACTTTTCCTACTCTACTTTGGCTTTACAAAGCTCACCGAATTCTATCAGTGCTTGCCCTTTTAGTTTTGCAATGTCAACATTCAGCAACACAATAGGCTTTGACAGATCTATCTTGAAACTGTGCTTCTTTGCTTTCTTCTCTTTTGATGATGATGCCTTCACCGGTTGAATGAGTAAAATGGCTTTGGAGGCTTGTTCTTCCTTGGTATGTTGCTCGGTGGAGGCAACACTTTTGACAATTTGTGTAGCCTCTATTGTATCCTTTGGTGTTTCTTGGCTTGGGGTCTCAGTGGCAACAGTTTCAATGTTTGCAGGTGCTTGAGAAGTTTTCTCCCCGGTGGCCTGAGAGGTAGATTCACCTTGTGTAGACTTTTGATCCTCTTTACCTTGATCCATGCCTGAGGTTTTTTGGTTGAAACTTGTTGTGTTACCGGAGGATAGGAATTAACTTGTTCCAAAACTGATTTACTTGATATTAGTTTGGCATAGGTATTCCCTTCTATCATTTCTTCTTCTTGTGCCTTAGTATCCATGACATCATCATCTAACTAAATAGTTGAAGCAGGATCTTGCTCGGTGATGTCAACTATCTCTACTTCACCTTGAGGTTCTACAGTCTGGATTCTGAATATTTCTTTCCATTTTTCTTTAGTTTCATTTTCTACTTCAAGATAAAGGCCATTCATCATTTTTAAGGCCCTTTGCTTAACTTGAAAATTTTTCTGGCAGTTTTTCAAATGATCTTTTATATCATCTACCGACATATCTGGAAAAAGATGTACCAAAACTCTTTCTCTAATCTACTTCTCTGAGTCCATAGCATATTTTCATCTATTGTCAATATGAGAGTATAGTGCTTTTGGAAGAAAATCAGTTACTTCCAATGGAACTACTCAAAACTTGAGAAGTGTACACACTATTGACTCTTCTATTTTCCTCTTCTCTTCTTCTGTTCTGGAGTCATACTTTACATATCTAAATGACTCAAATCCACCATATTGTTTGAAATTTGCACAAAAATTATCATCGCTGTGTACATCTTCCTTAGTGCTTTTTACAATTTGAAATTTATTTGCATCTTCAGACTCTGTGTCACTTTCCAAAATTAGTTTTCTATTCTTCTTTCTATAAGTTTTTGTAACCTTAGACATTTCAACATTTTTCTTCCTCTTACTGGGTGACACAGCAGATGATCTAGTGATCGGTAGCTTTACTAGTGGGGTCGGTGATATCTTGGTTGTATCCTATTTCTTTCTTTTCAAAATTTTGCCTTTTGGCAACTCGGTGCTTAGTATAATTGTTGCTTCTTGAGCTTTAGATTCTTCCTCAATTGAAAGTTGATCACTCTTGGTAGGAGTGGAGGTAGAACCTTCTCCAAACTTTTCAGTTAAATCCTTTATCATTCTGGTGGCTTTTCTAGTAGCATTAGGTACTACAATGCTCATTTTTACTTTTTCTTTTGCCTCTTCATAAGTGCCATACCTGATCTCAGTAGAATACCTTGGAAGTGTTGAGAAGGCATCTATCTGCTGTTGAGCAATGTCAAAATCAATCTCATAACCCATAGGTGGTAAAGATTGATTCCTAGGCTCTACTGCATTAACATAACAGTAGTCGGTATCCAACTCAAAACAGATGGTATCCTTATACTTTTCCACTAGCTGTGGTGGGATCCTGTATCTGCTATGCATCTTTTTCTGAAAACTGTTAAAGTAATCATCCATTATCATATTGAAATTATCACCTAGCTGATTGATGAAATCATTTATCTGATGGGTGATTGGTCGGTGTAATTCCCAATCAATGTTACCGACTAAAGGAAAGAATTTCTGAAAATAGAAGAACATACACACTAAGAGTGACCCAAACTTTAGTGTGTTAGCAGTATTATTCTTCTTTGGTTTCCTTATTGTGTTGATATTTTCAAAAAGATTCTTCAACAACACTTCACATAAGTCAATTTTCGTACCCTTTTTCACAATTTTATAGGCCAAATCTATAGCTGCACACGGTACATTATTTTCTCTTGCTGAATGGAAGAAACAATAACCAATAACTCTAATAGCAAAGTTAAGTTTTGCATCAGTTGCATTGTTCAACTTAAGACCTCTGCAATCAGACTCAACTCCGGTTAATGTTATCAATTCCTTTTGTGAAATCATTTTTTGTGCTCAAGCATGGTCAAATATAGGGTATCCAATTATTATGTGAATAATCTCCTTGGTGATCTTTAAAGGTTGATCTTCTAAACACATAAAATCGTCATGCACTTTGCTCAAGACAAATTTGACCCATTGGGGTTTGAAGACTCAGGGATAGGTTAGGGCTTCGATCAATCCCTTAACTTTGATGTGCTCAAACTTTCCATCCAAGATTCCATCGGTGCACAATTCATCATACATTTCCTTAATTTTAGTATGACCTAGCTCTTCAACATGGCGCTTAGTATAAAATCTAACATCTTCTATTAACAGAACCCTATTTGGAATAAGAGAGAATGCAGTTTTCTCATCGAGTTCGGATGCCACTTTGGGAGGTAAGGTGTATTTTACTGACGACTTCTCAATGGTCTCAACTACAATGGGTTTTTGCACCTTGGGAGCCATTTCAAACTTGGAATTCTACTTACGGAATAGCTTAGGGTTTCAAATAACCAGAAAATGCTTCTAACTTAGTAAATACAATGCAAATATTCACAACTGATTTTGATCAGTTAACTTGCTTGAAAATGCATTTTAGATTGTGTGAAATACCTTGAATTCACTTTTGGGAATGTTTGATCGCCTTTAATTCATTTAGCTCTGCTCTTTGAAAACTGGTAAGTGAAAAATGATCGTGCAGAGTAATTTAAATACATCCTTTCAACCTTGTCGGGTTTTGTGCAGTTAGGTATACTAAGCATTAAATGCACTCGGTTCCACTAAACCAACTATCTCCCTTATACGCTTTTACCGACTAGACAGGCTTAATGTATTTACCGACTTCTCTAGTAAATCAAAAAGACTAGATAATATTTCAATTTTTCTATTGCATCTTAGCTATGCAAATCTTGGAATTAAGTATATGATTAAATACGAACTGTTAAAATCTAACCTTGTGAGAATGCAGTCCCTTCATACCTTTATTGATTAATTTGAAGTAGATTCACCTAACTCAATAGGTAAGGTGCTTTCTTCATCAGTTGACCCATTTTCCTTATTTTTCCAAAATTTCTTTAACTTGTTTCTTATCTCCTCAGTATCTCCTTTGGGTTGATCTCTGCATTCTTTAGCCAAGTGTCCAACTTTGTGACAATGAAAGCATGCCATTCCAGGATTTCTCCATGATCTCCGGTTGTTCATTCCAAACCTTATCATACAGTTAGCACTTATATGTATGTATCTTCCACAGCATTCACACCATATCCTTGTATTGTAATCCCATGGTACTATAGTATATTGACGATTGAGATCTGTGTGAGTTCGCTAGCTTCTAGCATTTGCTCGGTGTGGAGACCACATATAGCTTTTCTGCTTAAACCAACACTTCTCAATATTGTGTCCATGTCTATTGCAATTTTTGCAAAACCCCTTGAATTTTGCCTTCTGATAATTGTTAACAGACTTTGTCCTACATTGTTTAGATGTGTGACCATACTTATTGCAATTGTAACAATAACCATCAGACCTAGTAACATTCGGTTGCTTACCTTTTCTGATCCGGCAAACGTTGGTAGTATGACCTTGTTTTCCACAGTAGTTGTAAATAGGCTTCTTGTTCTTCATCTTATCTTTGTTTCCAGCCTTCTTTGATGATTCTCCTTTCTTGGTGGTGTTGATCCCTTTCTCGATAAAGTTATTTCTTTTATAACCGAGTCCGACAGATTTGTTGGGTGATCTTATGTTTAGTTGCTCATCCAACATTCTTGATGCTTCATAGCTTTTCTTCAGTGTTTCTTTTGACTTCTTTTCTACTCCAAGTTCATCGGTCAATCTTGATAATTCAAGTTTCAATGCTTGATTCTCATTTTATTTTAGAGTTGCTTCATGATGTGCATAACCCAATTGCTCAGACAGATTATGTTGAACTCCAGTCATCCTTGATATTTCATCATTCTTTTCAGACACCATTGCTTCTAGTTGTTGTTTTTCTCTTTCTACATTTTGAATATTATCTTCAATTGTTCTCAATGCATCAAGATTTTGAGTCATTTGTGTTCTGAAATACTCATGTTCCCTTCTCATTACTTTTAGTTGTTCATTCAGTGCTTTGTTCTTTTCTTTCAGTTCTACAATCATTTCTTCAGACTCTTTTGATATGTTGTTCTCAGATGACGTCTCAATTTGTTCCACCAACTCTTGTGAGTCCTATAAATCATCAGACAACCTTCTTCTGACTTTCAGTGATCTTTGCATTTGTCTCTGCATATCTGCAATTACTTGGTTAGCATGATCCAATTCTTCTTGAAGATTCATAATTCTGCAAGATTGTTTGTAGCCTTCCATTGATAGGATCTTTCTCTTTAGGCTGTTAAACCCTTTACCAAGAGTAGAGCTCTGATACCAATTATTAGGTCCAACTAGGAAAGCTAATGTACTGAGAGGGGAGGGGTGAATCAGTACTTCAAAACTTTTCTTGAACAACAATATTACTGTTAAACATAAACTGATTACTGCTGATCTCATAATATATAATGCTGAAACATAATCACAGAAATAACATTCATATAAATTTCACTCCATAACACAAAGATTTTGGTTACGTAGAAACTCTTGGTTAGAGAGAAAAACTGCAGTGGCAATGACACCCACAACTTCACTAATGTAATAATCAAAATTGCTCGGTTAGAGCTACATGTTTAGCTATTTCTGATAGCTTACCCTATTAGGAGTACAGAGATCTTTAGATCTACCTTGCTAAAGGATTTTACAAACACTTTTACAAAAATGTTGTACCTGGTTAAAGGCTTTACAATTTATAGACTTTGTTAGAGTCTTTTACCCTGTTAAAGGTTTCTAACTCAACTCAAAATAATTCAATCAAAATCTTTACAAAATATCTGCAACTTTACATCTGAAATGTTATAGCAGACTCTATGTGCTCAATATGAAATTACCTTGCTCATAGCATACCTTGGTAATTGATAAGTCAACTCGGTGACCACTTCTGTATACTCTGTCACTTAAACTGTTCTTTGAAAAACCTTCTCGGTGACCTCTGAATATCTCTATTAATCTTCACATCTTAACTTTTCTCAAGATTTTCATATTCAACTCATCATTATTTTTCTCTTTTTTAGATACTCAAATCATTCTGTATATATAGATCTTTGAGATGGTGATCTATTCATGCATCGACCATACAAACATGTTTTATCGAATGAATGAACATAGAAATTATTTCATTGGATAAACTCCCTCAAAATCATACAAGATCTTTAAATGCAATTTCCAATGTAATAACGGTTCCATGTTCTCAAATCTTGTAACACATTTCACATCTGTGTCTAGGTTCATTGAATCTGGTAACACATTTTCACTCGGTTCAGATTGACTCGGTATACCTTCTTTGTTGCTCGGTAGACATAGAACTTTACTCAGTAGACAGCTCGGTGTGTCTCATCTCGGTGACTAGCCTTTCTTCTGTAACCAACACTGATAGCCTTGGTAATTACCGACTGGATATTTCAATAGTATTAATTGACTAGAGTATATAGGATGTCTTTAGGAATACGACTAATGACAACTTAGTAAATAGCAACACTGATCTCCCAATACTATATGATAATCTTTGTCATACCGTTACAAGTTATACAGATGGTTTCATAGGTTATCGGTATAGCAATTTCTATGCTTTATCGATAAGCCAATACAAGTTATACCGATGGTTTCATAGGTTATCGGTATAGCAATTTCTACGCTTTGCCGATAAGCTGATACAAGCCGATAGAAAACAACCGCTTACTACCTCATCGGAACAAGCTATCTCGATGGAATGACCTTTCCAAGAGTGCACACCGTGTTGAGTATTTTTTAAGCACTCCAATGAGTCCATGCTCTATTTCATCGATATAAGTGATG
This sequence comes from Cryptomeria japonica, assembly GCF_030272615.1. Lineage (NCBI taxonomy): Eukaryota > Viridiplantae > Streptophyta > Pinopsida > Cupressales > Cupressaceae > Cryptomeria > Cryptomeria japonica. The sequence continues at coordinate 366,725,657 of NC_081414.1, read as the reverse complement.
TCGATAATCCTCCTTTGGCTTGCCAATGTGGTTTCATTGGGACTACTTATGCCGATAAGTGAAATTTTGCAATTTAGAACAAATGAGCCATCCATCCTGTAAATTGATGATCCCAAATTTTCCCATAGGGTCTGAAACATACTAGAAGACAATCCTTGATCACACCATAATGTCTCCTATGTTGACAAATGCTTCATAATGGATTCTTTGTGCAGTCTATACTTAGTGCATGCCCTCAGTGTGCCCAAGTGATACCTTGACATTCCTGAAACAACTGATCCTTAGAGAACTTTACTTGTGCTAATAAGGTTCCTACACATGCAAATGAGTAATAAATACTCATATGATAAAAGAAAAAGGCCTCTACATAGCATAAAATATTTTGTAAAAATATGTGCTAACACATCCTTCTACATTCAACCAATTCATCTCATTAGTTTGCTTATTATATCCTATTCTGGCCTATTCTAACCTATTCCTATTCTACGCTATCATTGGGGCATGCACGCGTCCCCCTAAACCCCTTCCATTCCCTCCCCATCACTCATTTTCCCATTCTTAGTCTCCCCAATAGAGACATCAAACCCATGGCACATGCATTGTGCCATAGGCGGAGATGTTAAACTATAGTATTTCCCCCCCCCAGACCACCCTTAGTCGTAGACCAATGTCTGCGCGGATGTTGATCCATCCGCACAAGTGATGTTCCCCTTCCCTAGCCCCTTCAAATGCATGTGCATGTGTTACAGCCTATAGAGATGTTGATCCCTCAGTGGAGATGCTGAAACTGCAATCAACGTGTCTGCCCCGCTAACTTCCTAGCCTCATTAATTACCTTAATTGATTCCCTAACCTACTAAAACGCAAAGTCGGGTCAGGGTACTTACCAGTAGGTCGTACTCAGCTGATCATTGGTGTTGTCAAACCCTCTCTGCATGATGCTCATGATGTGGGATGTGGTCCATCTTGCTCCTAGGGCTCTGTGCTCTCCATGTCTTCTAAAGGTGTATGTGATAATGACCCTTCCTTAGGCCTCGTCTAGCTTATATAGGACCCCCATTGGCCCTATTTTCTCACCCTATTTACATCTTCCTCTTTTCTCTCTCTTCACATTCCATTTTCTTTTCTCCCTTTCTATTTCTTTGACATCTTCATCATTTTATTCTTTTTCGAGAATTTCCCCAAAAAAAATTTAAAAATCTTGGTTAATTCTTGAGGGGGCATATACCACCCACGTCTTCACACTGGGGCATCTTTTCTTTGTCTTTTACCCATCACCAATTTTGTCACTGTGTAAAAGAGGGACAAAATGTAGACGTCTAAAATTAATTAAATTAAATATTTAATTAATTTATCTGTTCTACACAATTAATTGATTTAATTATGTTATTCTTCTTAGAATTAATTAAATTTAATTTAATTAATCATGTCACTATAGTCCAATAATTGATTTATTAAATAAATTGATTATTCCTTATTCTTCTAAAGTCCTTCAAATTAATTTATTCTTCTAAATTTCCTCTAGTTAATTAATACAAATTAATTAACTAAATCATGTGATTCCTACAAATCACTTTTCTCTAATCCTCACTTAGCCTAATTAATTCTTCTAGAAGCCCACATAACATTATTTCCTAATTTTTAATTCTTCCACTCATTCTCTCTCTTCTTTTCAAATCCTCCTAACTTGCCCCACTTGTCTTCTAATCCCCTGTTAATTTTCCTAATCACTGTCCCTAATCATTTGCTAGTGGCTAATCCTCATGGTTAGCCACAAAGTCAACCAATTGCCATAAATGGCTTGTCCCCTCTCAACCCCCAACCTTAAATGCACCAACTTTGGTCATTTCAAGGATTTCAAAATTTCTCATTCTCCCATGCACTCTCATCTTCCCAAGGAATTTTTAAATCCTTTTCCCATTTCCTTTCCCCATGCATCTCATTATTTGGGTCACTTTTCTCTAATCCTCACTTAACCTAATTAATTGTTCTAGAAGCCCACTTAACATTACTACCTAATTTTTAATTCTTCCACTCATTCTCTCTCTTGTTTTCAAATCCTCCTAACTTTTCCCACTTGTCTTCTAATCCCCTATTAATTTTTCTAATCACCCTCCCTAATCATTTGCTAGTGGCTAATCCTCATGGTTAGCCACAAAGCCAACCATTTGCCATAAATGGCTTTTCCCCTCTCAATCCCCGACCTTAAATGCACCAACTTTGGTCATTTCAAGGATTTCAAAATTTCTCATTCTCTCATGCACTCTCATCTTCCCAAGGAATTTTTAATTCTTTTTCCCATTTCCTTTCCCCGTGCATCTCATTATTTGGGAATTTTAAATTCCCTTTTCCTCCCCAAAAGAATTTTTAATTCCTTTTTGTCTTCCCAATGTACTTGAGGGTAGTTTCCCCATGTACATTGTGTAGTGTGGAGACAAGAAATGCCTTTATCTCAAACCTCTTGGTCTCCACACCATGTCCCCACCTTCTTTCAGTCTCCACCCTTTATCTACTTTCAATCTCAACCGTCCATTCCTCCTCCTTCCAATCTATAAATCGGGGTTTCCTCCCCTTCATTTTATCATCTCATCTTATGCAATAGTATGCTGGCAATTCGGCTTTAGAAATCCATCCTTGTGAATTACCGCTATAGGGAAATAACATCCAAATCCATAGTTATCCACGTCCTTCATCCATTTTCAAGCATCCATCCTTCTACCAAATTTGTTGTGCATTGGAGAGAAACCACATTCAATCAAAGGAGCACATCCAATCAAGCGGACCATTTGGGTGCATTTCCACTTCATCCATTGCTCAATCCGAAGGAGAAGGAAAAGGTAGCAAGGTATAATGGTTTAGTTTTTATGCTTTTAATGCTTTTATTTTATTCCTAACCATTGTATCTCCTTGTCACTTTTCACTCTCTTTAGGATGAATTATAAGATGTATGGCATCGATCCTAAGATTGTGACTCATAACATTGTGTTGATTCTTAATGAGCTAAACCTATGAAGCAGAAGATTAGGAAAAATAGCTTTTCTTGTTAAAGCTGAAATTGAAAAACTTCTATAAGTTGGCTTTATTTTCTCTATTGATTATTCCCCTTAGATTTTGAATATTTTTGTCATTTCTAAACCTGATAACAAGATTAGAAAGTGCACTTATTTTTGAGATCTAAATAAGGATTCTTTGAAGGATGATTTTCCACTTCTAAACATTGATATGATGGTCATGCTTTGTTATCCTTTATGGATGGTTTCTCTAGATACAATCATTTTTTTAGAAATGCCCAAAGATCAATTCAAAACCACTTTCACCACTCCTTGGGGTATGTTTTGTTCAGTTATAATGCCTTTTGGGTTGAAAAATATCAGTGCAACCTATCAATGTGCTATGACTCTTATATTTCATAATTACATACATAAAATCTTTCAAGATTATGTTCATGATATCCTAGCTAAGTATATCTCTTGACAAGACCATGTTAGGATCCTTTGTCAAATCTTTGAAAGAAATCACAAATACAACATGCACTTGAATCCCCAAAAATGTGTTTTTGGTGTGGATACTAGAAAACTACTAGGATTAATTATGTTGCATCATGGTATTGAGGTGGATATGAAGAAAATAAATGCCATAGTGAGAATGTCACCCCATCAAAATATCTCTCAATGGTGATTCTTACAAGGGAAAATTTAGGCTATTCGTAAATTTGTCTCGCAGCTTGTGGATCGGACCTTTCCTTTTACTCATTTGCTTAAAAAAGATACTACCTTTCAATCAAATGTGGATTGTCAAAAATATTTTGAGGATTTAAAAACTTATCTGGCTAATCCTCCTATCTTGAAACTTTCTATTCCTACTCAACCTTTCCTTCTTTATACTACTACTTCTTCTCATGCTTTAGTAACTTTATTGGCACAACATAATAGTGATGGTAAAGAATGTCCAGTTTATTATATAAGCCACAATTTACTCAATCATGAAGTTTGATATACTATGATATAAATGCAATGTCTTGCTCTTGTCTTTTTAAATCATAAAATGAGACACTATCTTTTGAATGTTGAGACACATGTTATCATCAAATTTGATCCTTTAAAACATCTCTTTTCTAAAACTAAATTTCCGGACGCTTAGCAAAATGGGTTATGATTTCAACTGAATTTGACTAAAATTTGTTTCTCAAAAACATATTAATGGACAAACTTTAATTGACCATTTAGTTGATGATCCTTCTCATCTTACTTTTCCTAATCAAGAGTCCTTCCCTAATGACTTTTTTCTTCCCATTTACATTCATAAGACTTGGGAATTATAGTTTGACGGATATAACCATCGAATTGGTTCAGGTGTTGGTGTTATTTCAACACCACCTTCAGAAAAACCAGTCCTTTTATCCTATCATCTTGATTTCCTTTTTACTAACAATATTTCTTAATATGAAGCCCTTATTGTTGGTCTAAAAGTGGCTTTATCTCTTAATGTTCAACATTTGTGTACCTATGGTGATTCACACTTAATTATAAGACAATTTATGAGAACTTATCAAGCTAAACAAGACAAATTATCACAATATTGTGACTTAGTCTTATTATTGTTAGAGAAGTTCACCTCTTACAACATAGAACCTATTCCTTGAAAGGACAATCGACATGCGGAAGTGATGGCAAGTGCAGCTTCCCTTATATCCCTTGAATATCCTACAATGGATTATCTTTTAATTATTCATAATCTTTCTTCCCCGGCTACTACTAATAGACCTAGTGACATGGCTTGTTGTTATACTTTAGATTTTGATGAATGGTACTCTCATATCTCACAATATTTGACAGATGATATTTTCTGGATTCTACAAGTTATAACACTAGAGTTATAATTCATAAGCTCATTGTGTGATATATTATTCTTTCTAATATCCTTTACAAAAGAGGTTATAATGGTCTTCTTCTTTGTTGTCTCAACAAAACTAAGATCCTTATTGCTCTTAAGGAGGAACATTCAGGTGCTTGCGGGGGGCATTTTGGTGGTAAATCTTTGGTTCAACGGTTGCTCTGAATGATATACTATTGGCAAACTATGAAAAAAGATTCATTTTCCTTGATCAAAAAGTGGCATCAGTGTCATCAAAATAATAATTTGATTCATGCTCCTACACACGAACTTAGGTCACAAGTGGCCTCTTGGCTTTTTTCTTTATAGGGTTTGGATCTTATTGGTAAAATTTCCCCTCCTTCCCAAGAACATACTTTCATTCTCACTGCCACAAATTTTTTTATGAAGTGGGTAGAAGTCATTCCTCTTTGATCCACTACTATTGATGTAATCGGTCAGTTTCTTATAGATATTATTATCTCTCAATTTGATATACCTTCCCCTTTGATTTTTGATAATGGTACCTCATTGAAGAACAAAGATGTGAAGAAGTTCCTTGATAAATATCACATTCAAAATCGCTTTTCTACATCATACTATCCTCAATCAAATGGTCAAGTTGAATCTTCTAATAGGATAACTAAACAAATTATTTGTAAAGCTGTAAATAAGAACGGTAAGGATTGGAATACTCAGTTAACCTATCCTCTTAAGGGATATCAAACAAGTGTTTGCATAACTACTAGTACTACTCTTTACAATCTTGTTTATGGTGTTGACACAATTATTCTTTTGGAGTTAGAGATTCCTTCACTGAGAATCTCTCTTATAGGGATAGTTTATGATGATTCTTACCAAGAACAACATCTTCAATAACTTGAAATGCTTGATGAAAAACACATACACACTCTTAAGCATATTCAATCTTATCAAAAGACTACAACAGAGCTATAATGACAAGGTCATTCAGCGTTCCTTCTTTGTGGGTGACTTGGTGCTTTATGAGAATCAACACAATGTGAATGCTTTGCCAGAAGAAAAAGGAAATTTTAACCCAAACTGGCCTGGACCATACATCATCACTAATTTCTATGGATTGGGTGCCTAGAAAATTGGAGATATGGAAGGTACACCTCTTAAGGAACCCATAAATACTATGCATCTTCATCAATATTATGCTTAGAAATTTTCCTTCTTTTCTTTCTCTACCTTTCATTTCACCTTAATTGAGTGATATGTTAGCATGTCTTCATTAAAGCATATGGTATTAGATAATTGATATCTAATATGTATTGTTTCATTCTTGACAAGCATCTTTAGTTTTGGTTGTCTTGAATTCATTGTGTAATTTCTAAGGAATTTACATTTTGTTATGCTATCTTATCATTCAATTTTCTTTATGTATTATGTTAGATTATATCATGTTGTGTTTAATTAATTAGATCACATTAGCCATTCACTTTAACATAATTGCATTACATCATCACTTGTACAATTTAATTAAACACTTAGATGTTTAGTTAAATCACACATGTATCAATTTAATAATGAAAGTATTGAGTAACCAATCACATGAGTATTAAATTAGACATACATTTTCCAAATTTTTACTTTTAATCAAAGCAATATGACACATTATTTTGCAATTGAAAGGAACACATTTGAGACAAAATATCATCATATATATAGCAAAAAAAATTAGATACAAAATATATATATCAACCCACTAGTACAAAAATTAGTATCTATATCATCAACTCTATCTGTTTGAAACCTCAAGTCCCTTATGTGGTGGTCTAATGGATGTGTGTTGATCAATATATGTGTACTACAAGTGAGTGCTTCATGAGCTCCACTAATCTTGATCCATCACTATACCCCTATACATCGCTAACTCCATACATACCTCGATAAGCTCATGTTGTAAATGCTCCCTCTCCTCTCACCCAAGCTCCAGCTCTATCCTAACTATATCAAAAACATCCTCATGTTTCCCAACAATCTATTGTAATCTATGTGTTATCAAAGAGGACTATGGAATTCATAGTATAGTGATGATGTCTCCAATCACATGACAGATAAAGTCACGCCATCCTTTCATGTTGGTTGTATAGAGAAAGAGAATGTCATGCGTATATCATCATATAATCACATTCAAATATAATTATTTAAATAGATTATTACTTGGATTCCCTTCTTGTTAAGTAGGATTAGATGAGGTGGGAGCCTAAGCTATTGTAGTATGTGGTACTACCCTACTACTCTCTTTACACTTGTACTGCCTCTCTATCTCAAAATGTTGCACTAATGGTGATGACTTGTGTAGCCTCAAGCTTAGTTTCTATAGGGCTACCTCCTCTCATCTCTCACTACATCATATCTCCTATCCTCTCTTGGTGGAGGGTCCACAACTCCAATCGCATCTCCTGGATGATCGGGAACATCCTCTTGCTCCTGATCACCCCCCGATTTTGCTCATTTGTCTTATCCTTTATTTCATCATCCTCATCATGGCTAGGCTCCTCAAAAGCCTCATCTCCTCAATCCTCAATGTGTGAATTAGTTGGTCTCACCTAGGGATGAGGATTCTCTCTCAAATAGTCTAAAGAAAAGATGGCCCTTGGGAAACTGCTCTCCCACCATGTCATATAGCTTTGTTGAACCCCAACAACATCCTAGAGAGGGGGCATGTATCTCTCTCCTCCCTCCTCCTCCTCCTTTGTAATTTCCACATCTTTCATAGTAGATCTGGGTCTTTCTCTGGGTCTCATGACATGGCAAGAGTTTCATATGTAGATCGACCTTGTTGAAGGATAGCCTTGCTCCAGACCAAACTGTCTCATCACACTATCATAATAAAAGGGAACTATGATGTAGCTGTGATGACTCTCTAAGAATTGGTCTCATTGCATGTGTAAAATATGTACCTCTTCACCTAGCTAAGTGGCCATATGTCAGTAAGGTCTCCATACGATATAATCCAACCATAAACGATCAATCAGAACTCTCTAATATAGTAAGTAATCACTCTACCAATATCTCATGCATGGGTATGCATTTACTCAGGGTACAACAACATCAACATCCACTAGGAACCCTGCTAGCCTCATACATGTAATGTGCTCAAGCATCCAGATCTAGAGTAGTGTGCATTCCATCAAACTCTTCCCCTTACCATATACATAATCTAGCCCAAGTCATGGTAGATATGTTCTAGCATACTACATCCCCACGCAAACTAAATATGGTGCTCCTTTATCTCATGAATGGAATAGGTTAGTCCTCCATGCATATGAAAATCTCACCCATCAGGACACTTAACCAATATCATTGTGGCAATCATGAATCTCCTCACTAGTTGAAAGACGCCTATCAAATAAAGTAGCCATCAGATGAGAATCCGACCTCTCATCTCTCTAGGCGTAGTTCTACCAAGGAAATATGTATTCTTTCTCCTCATCTTCATTCATGAGTGTTGTGACTGATATCTCACACTCCTCCCTCTCATTGGTATTTGTAGGATGTGGTATACATCCTCCAATGTCACTATCATCCCCCCAACTAGCAAAAAGAATGTGGATGTATCTGGGTCCCAACTCTCCATCAAGGCCATCAACATTGGCCCATGAAACTTGATAGTGGGCATACAACATACCCACCACAAGCATACTGCATGAAGAAGTATTTGATCCTTTAAGATAGCTAAGGAATCTAGCTCTACAAGTGACTCTATGTGAGTCCAATGGTATGTTCTCATAAGTATGAAAACTCCTACAAAATCAAACACCATGTATCATTATCCTCAGCATAAAACTCATCACAAAACCTATCCTAACCTCATGAGTGCCACTTGGTTCCCATTTCTTGGGTCCATGGCACCCTTAGGGGACTAGGGCACCTAGATGGGACCATGGTGCCCATTCTAGGTAGACCTTATTAAAAATAGGGTTTTAATAGCTAATCTACCAATCAGAATACAACAAACCACTAGGGTACAATTTTGGTAGGACTAGCTCACCCAATGGAACATCCTCGATGACTAGTTGCCCTAGAATCTCCATCCAAGTAGGCACTTTGGGTCATTGAAATGGTATTTTTTGTTATGTGGGCTCCTCCTCTATACTAAAAAATAAAAAGTGAATAAGACAAATGAATAGTGTCTCTTTCACTATTTAAGGTAATCTCGTGTCTCTTTCACTATTTAAGGTAATCTCGTGTCTCTTTCACTATTTAAGGTAATCTCATGTCTCTTTCACTATTTAAGGTAATCTCTTCTCTAAACCCGAATTCTAAATTTCATACTTAATTTTGTACATCTTGGACTAGGGAAATCTGATTTTTGCACTGTTGGTTGCATTAGAATTGTGTTTTAGTTCTCTTTCTTACCAAATGGTCCACAATCTGTTTTGATCTTGAATCAAACCTTGTTGTGAGCATTTGTCATCAATTTCCTTCATAATTCGACTTATAAACTGTTGGCACCAATGTAGAAAACTAAGAGGGGGGGTGAATTATTTTTCTCAAAACCTTTACTTAACTCAAACACAATTTCAAATCTAATAATTAGCAATCAAAGCATAAATCAACACCACATCAATAACACACATAACACCAAGATTTTTGACATGGAAAACTTGGTCAAGAGAAAAACCACGGTGGGAACCTACCCACAATATAATGATACCATGTTAGAAGTATATGAAATATTACAATGGATAATGCACATGCATTCAGGTACACTGCCTAGAGCTCACTGCTCAAAAACAATAAAGGGCTACAACCCAGGGAAGACTCATTGTCTTATAAACACATTCAGATTACATCTGGAAGATCATGAACTGATAGAATAGCATATTCTGATGCCTGGTTATAGTTCCAATTAAGCACAAAACACATAATTTTCTCCTTCGTACTTCTTCACACTAATTCACTACTTCTAGAATATTAAAGCATTATTCGCACACACAGATCACTCTCTCACATGAGTATTACATCTATTTATACATATCATCAACCTATCTTTCAAGATCGGCTCAACACACATCACAAATTATAAAGATATAACCATACATGCTACAAAACTATATGAGGACCAAACAAATATCGGCTAAGACATAGTATGGACCTAAATCAACACCTTGAACATGAAACACCTCCAATAATTATGCCTTGAACATCTACAACATGCTACAATCATCATGATGGCCAAGAACATGAAGAACACCGTTGGACTAAAGAAAATTAGCAATAACTCACACAACTAGCAATGCGCACCACCAACATAAATAGGACATGAATAGAAACATCCACAAGAATTGTGAATTAAAACAACAATAAGCACACCAACACCACTTCCTAAAATCTCCATCATTACTATACCGAACTTCAAGAGCACTGACTATAATGATTGTCAAACTGAGATTCACTTGCAGAACTCTAAATCACTAACCATCTAAATTAAGGACACACCAAAATATCTGAAACACTCTGCTAAATCTGCAAACTAAGATATTACAACGTGGAGCAATATAGAGAAAAATCCAAAACACTGAGCAACACCAAACAACTGAAAAACGAACCGCAATATCGGATCTCATAACTCAATCAAATCACCATGTGGACCACTAAAAATTGAGTTGAATCAACTAGATATACTTATCTCAAAACCCTTTAATCCATAATAACTCATCTACAACACAATGGCCAAACCAACTCACATAATTTGACTTCAACACTGGAACACACAAAGGAATATGTTGACAGTAATGACAACACATCACTCAATGAATCCAGACACATTTTCTTATTATCCCAATAATATCTCACTTTGTCATTTATGACAACATTTGACATGAAAAACAATCAATGACAAAGAAATAACAACTCTCAACAATCTCCCCCTAAGATCTAGCATTTGATATGATAGTTTTTCACATGATTCTCTCCCCCTTTGACATCAATGCTAGAGACACATATTTGCAAACCACAAATCTCACTAAACTAAATCTCTCCCCAAATCTAATTATCTGAACCACAACACTGATTACTTCGCTCGAGTAGCAGTCACCACTCATCAATCTGGATCGCAAGATATGACTGTAAAATCCACTGGATTGATACACATCCATGCATCTTAGTTCTTATCAGAAGGGGCAATCACCCCTAGCTTCACTCTAAGATACTAAAAAATATCCTTAGAAAAACTCTTCGTGAAGATATCTGCAATTTGTTCCTTTGTGGATACATACTCCAATTTCACTTCCTTCGCATTCACCTTTTCTCTCAAGAAATGAAACTTGATTGATATATGCTTAGTCTTTGGAATGCAACATTAGATTCTTAGAAATGCTAATAGCACTTGAATTATCAGAGTATATAGCAGTAGGCTTGTCATAAACAACTCTGATATCTTTTAACATCTACTTCATCCATACCACCTAAGTACAATTGTTGGCAGCAGCAATATATTCAGCCTCTTCAGTAGATAAAGAAATAACATTTTCCTTCTCACTCATCCAAGAAACCAATCTCTTTCCCAAGAAAAATGCACCACCACTAGTACTCTTTCGGTCATCAGCATCACTTGCCTAATCAGCATCTGTAAAAGCACTCAAGGTAAAATCATCATTTTAGGATACCAAAAACCAAAATCAATAGTTCCCTTCAAATATCTAAAAATTCTTCTAACAAAAACAACATGAGATTCCTTAGGATCAGCTTGAAATATAGCAACAAGACATACAACATTCATGATATCTGGTCTAGTCTGAGTCAAATATAGCAATCGACCAATCATAGATCTATATTTGGTCTGATTTACTTTAGGGGATTCATCATCCTTTGTTAACTTACATACGGTCACCATAGGAGTACCAACTTCTTTTGAATCATCTAAACCAAACTTCTTCAACAATTCATTCACATACTTGGATTGAGATATGAAAATACCTTTATCTAACTGTGTAATTTGCAATCCCAAAAAGAATTTCATCTCACCAATCATAGACATCACAAACTCATTTTTGCATCTCATTAACAAAATTCTTGTACAATCTATCATTCCCTTCAAAAATAATGACATCAAGAAAAACTTCAACAATCAAAAAGTTATCATGATCAATCTTGAAATAGAGATTACTATCAACAATACCTTTATTAAATCCAAGCTTTAGCAAATACTTATCCAATCTATCATACCATGCTCTTGGGGTTTGCTTCAATCCATACAATGTTTTCTTCAATTTGCAAACCATATCTTCCTGATCTATCAATTGAAATCCATCTGGTTGCTCAATATAAACTTACTCTTCCAACTCACCATTAAGAAAGGTTGATTTGACATCCGTTTGATAAAATTTAAAAATATTTGTAAGAAACATAAGCAAGAAATACTCTAACAGTTTCAATTCTTGCTACCAAAGCAAAAGTCTCCTCAAAGTGAATTTCTTCCATCAGAGAGTATCCCTTACAAACAAGTCTTTCTTTGTTCCTAACAACTTCACCTTTTTCATCCAATTTGTTTCGGAAGACCCATTTAGTTCCAATTACATTTTTATCCTTAGGTCTAGGAACAAGAATCCATTTATTATTCTTTTCAATCTGGTTCAATTATTCTTCCATAGCTTTAACTCAATTTTTATCTTTCAATGCTTCATTAACATCTTTAGGTTCAATCCTAGAAATCAAGCAATATTTTTCTGCAATTCTTCTTCTAGTCATCACACCTTTATTATTATCTCCTATGATCTGATTTTTTGAATGATTCAACCTCACATACCTGGGAATCTTAGGATTTTCTTGATTTTTTGACTCTTGAGTTCTTTCTTCTACACTAGCAATAGTCTCTCCTTGATTCTCTAGCTTTTTTGGAACATTCTGAATTTTATTTTGGTTCTGCACTTGCTTTCCTTTATCAGAGCTATCATTCTAATCATCTGAATCATATTCGAAGGATATGATCTGTCTCTCATTGCTTTCATCAACTTTTACATTATCACTTTTAACTATCTTTCTCAATCTTTTATTAGAACACTAGTAAGCCTTGCTCTTAATAGAATAACCAGGAAAAATTCCTTCATCACATCTAGCATCAAAATTCCCTAGATCTTCATCTCTTTTGATATAGCATTTACTTCCAAAAAATTCTAAAATATCTAACTGTAGGAACATGACCAAATCATAGCTCGTAAGTGGTCTTACTGATATCACCTTTGATATGCACCCAGTTAAGAGTGTATATAACAATACTCACAACTTTTCTCCAATAGATATGCAGAACATTTCCTTCCAACTATTGGATTATTGAGGAGATTGTTGGATTTGGTTGATCATTGTTGCTGCTAGGATATGTTGTTGTCATTGATGTCAACATATTCCTGTGAATTATTCCAGTGAGTTTGGGGAGAGTTTTTAATCCGATTTTGTAGTTTGGTTTTGTTGATCACTGTTTTACAGAATCCGGTATTTCCTCCGGTATATTCTGGTGTGATTAGATCTTGTGCTAAAACTTTGGATTATTGTTTGGGATGATCTTGTGTATCTTCATTTCAGATGGTTCATGATTTCGTTCTTTGCAAGTTATCTTTCCTTGTGACAATTTCTGATTGGTTGTGTTCTTGAGCTTTGCGATGCTAACCGATGAAGATTTGAAAAGAGGTGTTGGTGCAACTATTTTGGATGATTCTAATGTTCTTGTTTGTGTTTCCAAATCGTGTCCTATTTGTTTTGATGATCCACATTGATTTTTGTGAGTTTTTGCCGATTTCTATGAGTGTTGATTTACATGTTATATAGTATTTATGGTGGAATAGCGTGTTACGGTTGATCTTGGAAGGATTTCTGGTGGAAGTAATCATTTAGGAATTTGAATTAGGTCCATTCTATGTAATGTAAATCATAATATTGGTCTAGTGGCTGATCTTTGTATCGTGCAATGTAATTTTTATAATTATGAGTTGAGAGTTGAGGGTTTAGCCAATTTTGTTATCAAGGTTGATGATTTGTATATATAGGTGAGATGCTTATGTAATTTAGGTTTTGGTATTTGGTTCTGTATTATTAGATAGATTTGAATGTGTGAATAAGGATATATCATTCAACGAAGTGTTGAGGTGTGTTTGGTGTTGTAGAGAAGACAATTGTGCTTAACTCGAACTGTCATCAAGCATTTGTAGATGCTATCATTGCAGTTCATTCATTCTTGATTGTAGTCTAAATCATTTTGTAAGTCAATAAGACTTCCCTGAGGGTTGTAGCCTTCCGAGCATATATCTTTTGAGCAGTGAGCTCTAGGCAGTGTGCCTGAATGCATGTGGATTCCCCCATTGTAATATTTTTACATACTATTGTAGAGTATCATCTTACTGTGGGTAGGTTCCCACCATGGTTTTTCCCTTAACCGGTTTTTCCACATCAAAATCTTGGTGTTGTGTGTTGTGCTGTTAATTTTCTTATCTATTTATTGTTGCAATTGATCAGTTTATGTTTTGGAGTTTAATTTGTTGAAATCTGGTGAAGACTAATTCACCCCCCCCCCCTCTCAGTCTTCCTTCTTGTTTGCTACTAACACTAATCTCATGGTTCTAGTAGCTTCCATAATTTTTCTTTTCTTCCTCTCCACAATACCATTATGTTGAGGAGTTCTAGGTGCAAATAACTATCTCTTCACTCCATTCTCTTCACAAAATGCATTGAACTCATCGGAAGTGAATTCACCACCTATGTCTAATCTCAGACACTTTAACTTCAATCATGTCTCAGTCTCAACCATGGCTTTGAAAATCTTGAACTTCTCCAAGGCTTTAGATTTATCCCTTAAGAAAGTAACCCATCATCCTTGAATAGTCATCAATTAGCAACATGAAATACCTCTCTCCCTATAAGCTTATCACTCTAGAAGGACCACACAAATCAATATGCACAAGATCCAATAATTCATTAGAACAATATTATTTTCTTTTAAAAGTACCTCTTGTCTTCTTCCCTAACTAGCATTCCTTGCATACCAGATTAGTAGACTTTACCAACTTAGGAATATCTCTCACTGCTTGAGTAGAGCTTACCTTAACCATGCAATCAAAATTCACATGACACATCCTCCTATGCCATAGCCAACTTTCATCAATCTAAGCAATCAAACAACTTTTACCACCAACATTCAAGTGAAAGATATCACCTTTAGTCTTTGTCCCTGATGCAATCTCAATTCCAAAAGCACTTAAGATTATACACTTGTAATTCTTGAATTGTAAATCATATCCCTTGTTAATTATATATCCAATACTCAAAATATTGTGCTTTAGACCTTCTACATATAAGACATCATCAGTGTTATGTATACCATCAAAAAAAATGGAACCTCTACCATGGATGATACTAGCTTTGTCATTACCAATTCTTAATACACCACCATCATACTTTTCCATACTCACAAACTTACTCTTATCACCTATCATATGATGAAAGCAGCCACTATCAATAAGACATTCATTTTTCTTTTCAACTTTAGCAGCCAAAGCTTTCTCCTCATTAATGCAGCTAGCAAATTCAATGAGCACTGGATCATCTTCCTTGATAGCAATAAATAACCATTCATCATCACTTGAATTTCCTTTCTCAAATTCATCATTTGTCACACCTTCATTAGCAGCATAATAACATTTCTTTTGATATTTAGGCTTGTATTACTTCCTAGGAACTCAATCCAGACATCTTGAAGAAAAATGTCCTATCTTATATTTAAGAGGCAATTTCCCATCATACTTACTAGCTCCTTTACGCAATCTCCAAACAATAAGAGCTACAAGATCCTCAAGTTATTTTTCTTCTTCTTCCATCTCCTTCTCATATCTAGATACCCTTCTTGAAGAAATTTATCCCGAATCATATATCTGCTTCTTAGAAACAATAGCTTTGAATGCAAATTCAGTCTAGGAAGAGAATCACCAAACTCACTCAATTCAAAGGCAAAAATCTTACCAATCAGCATGTCTCTAGTTACATTAGTCATAGTCTGGATCTCCTCAATAGCAGTAGCTTTGTGCTTGTAAGAAGGAGGCAAGGATCTCAACACTTTGGCAATAATATATGATTCTTCAAATACTCCACCAACACATCTAATATTGCACACAAGCTCATTCACTTTTTGCATAAAATAAGTAATGTTCTCATCTTCTCCCATCTTCAACAACTCATACTTTCTCTTCAAGCTCTGCAATTTGGAAATCTTCACATGACTGTCACCTTCATATAAAGTTTCAAACTTCTTCCAAATCTCATGAGCAGTCTACAAATCCATCATATTTATTATTTCAGAATCAATCAAGGCACTCAATAATGTTTCCTTCTCTCTAATAGTGTATTCAACTTCCTTTATCTCATTTGGAGTTGTAGGAGCATTCGAAGGAATGTTATACACAATTTTAGTAATTTTCAAGTAATCTTCACCAATGCATCTCATGTGACACTCCATCCATATTTTCCAAAGAGTGTAGTTTTCTCCATCAAATCTCGAACTATCCTTCTTATAAGTTTCCATCCCAAATCACCTAAAGCAATCAAGATTCTTTGGAGGAACATGCTGTGATACCAATTTTAGGCAACAAGGCATAAAACTGAGTGGGGGGTGAACCAGTTTTCTAAAAAACTTTACTTAACTCAAACACAATTTCAGATCTGATAATTAGCAGTGAAAGCATAAATAAACACCACATCAATAACACACATAACACCAAGATTTTTGATGTGGAAAACCCGATCAAGGGAAAACCCACAGTGAGAACCTACCCACAATATGATGATACCCTATTAGAAGTATATGAAATATTACAATGGAGAATGCACATGCATGTAGGCACACTTCCTAGAGCTCACTACTCAAAAACAATAGAGGGCTAAAACCCAGAGAAGACTCATTGTCTTAGAAATACATTCGAAAGATCATGAACTGATCGAATAACATCTCCTCATGCCTTGTTATAGTTTTGGTTAAGCATAAAACACATAATCTACTCCTTCACACTTCTTTGCACTAATTCAGTACTTCTAAAACATTAACTCATTATTCACACACACATATCACTCTCTCACATGAGTATTACATCTATTTATACATATCATCAACCTATCTTTCAAGGTCGGGTCAACACACATCACAAATTACAAAGATATAACCATTCACACTACAAAAATATATGCAGACCAAAAAAATATCAGCTAAGAGATAGTATGGACCTAAATAAACACCTTAAACATGAAACACCTCAAAGCATTATGCCTCAAACATCTGTAACATGCTACAATCATCATGATGGCCAAGAACATGAAGAACACCACTAGACTAAATAAAATCAGCAATAACATGCACAACAATCAATGCAGACCACCAACATAAATAGGACATGATCTAGAAACATCCACAAGCATCATGAATTACCATAGGAACAACCACATCAACACCACTTACTAGAATCTCCATCATCACTATACTGAACTTCAAGAGCATTGACTGCAATGACTATAAAACTAAGAGATTCACTTGCGGACCTCCAAATCATGAACCATCTGAATTGAGGACACACTAGAACATCTCAAACACTCTACCAAATTAGAAAACTAAGATATTGCAACGTGGAGCAATGTGGAGAAAAATCTAGAACATTGATCAACACTAAACAAGTGAAAAACCAACTGCATTACCAGATCTCATAACTCAATCAAATCACCATGCGGACCACTGAAACTTGAGCTGAATCAACTAGAGATATTTATCTCAAAACCCTTTAATCTACAATAACTCATCTACAACACACTAGCCAAATCAACTCAATTAATCTGACTGCAACACTAGAACACACAAAGGAATATGTTGACAACAATGACAACACATCACTCAGTGAATCCAAACAAATATTTTCTCATTATCCCAATAGTAAACATGATACCCTATTTCAACATACTAAATAGAAAGCCAAAATAAGGGGGAATATAGCTACCCTTAAATTTCATCACTCTTAGAAAGCATTTTAGGTGATTTTGTGATTTCAACTAGCAATTTGGTTCTGTAGGATATAGTTCATAATGTTGTATTGCAGATACCACTGGGGGATTTGTTTGACATCTTATGGATATATACTTTGTTTTTCCCATGATTGTTTGCTTCTATGTACTTCAACTTGCATATGCACGTACTGTCATATGACCACTAAAGTGAGGGATAAATGTAGCAATGTATCCCCTAATTAGGGATGTCCAATTCCACACTTAGGTTAGCACCCGCCTTAGTGTGTCCCATTGAATTTTGTATTTATAGGGATTCTTTAGGAATTTAATTATTAATTTAATTAAATTTAGCATCCTCTCTTATCAATTCACACATTATTAAATTGGGTCCTTAACCTTAAGTGCACCTCTTTTTATTTTATCTTAAATTAATCCCAATAATGTCCTAATTTCAATCTTCAAGGCACATTTTCACATACACATCTTAGATTGACCTATTGTGTTGGATTTGACTTTATAATCATGATATCTCGCATCCCTAGAAAATCAAAAAAAAGTTGATAGGACCAGGTAGTATACTACCTAGTCCTAAACTTTTTCCCTCAAATTTTGGGAGCTTAATTTGGCAGTATTATAATGTTCAAATCCCGCTTTGTGTCAATTTTTATTAATTCTAAGTCGACCTATTATCAAATTTAAAACTAGGGTTTCATATATAAAGCCTTTCTTTCCCTCATTCGAGTATCTGAATCTACCAATTTGAAAGGAGATCCTTGTGAAGTGAAAGACCAGCTTTGTGTGAAGTTAAAATCAGAAAATTCATCTATCGGTCAAGTCTTCATCAATATTTTTATCAATTATGGAAGCTTGGGATATATTGAAGAATAATAAGGGAATCATCAACTATTGATTGGCTTGTACCTCTTCCTTACGATTTGGTAGATTTCATGTTATTTTCATATCTTTATTTGTGTTTCAGATCTACATAATATTGATCTTTAGATTTACATTACTTCTTTAAATCTATATTGCATTTGTGATTTGAAGTATTTACATTACACTCATTTTAGGGTTTTACTCAAAACATTAGGTAGAACTCTAGTTTGCATTTAGCTTATAGGAATCTTACAAACACATGAGATTCTAGGACACGCACACTTTTCAATATAATATATGTTATTTGTGGAGGTGGAATTCACCAAAATAAGGGTTTTGACTAAAGTGAAAACCTATATAGCCACAAACACACCATTTTCTAGCTTGCAGGTGCAGTTACAGGTTTTCATTAGAGCGGTCAATTTTTGGGAGATCTCAGTAGATAGACACATACCCATCATCAAAACTTGGACCTGGATCTCAAGGACCGAGCTTCCCCACACCCTAGTCCTCCAATAATAGGGTTCTACATGCCATGTTCCTCCTTAGTCAACCTTAAATGTTGCAAGAATCTCTCAGAAAGGCTCAAAATTCACCCTTCTAGTTTGCAATTCAACCCAGTCTTTGAGACCATGGTGTCTAGCACCCTAGTCTTGTCAAATTAGGCTCAATCTAGTGTCACAAGTGCACATCAGATCCTTCTTCTCAAATCTTTACTTTCTATCTTAGTTTTTCTTCTATATTAGATTGTTATTATTATTGGTATAGTTGTTGTCACTCATCTTACTATATTATCTTTACATTCTCCTACATTTAGCATGTTCCCTTTCATATCAATGAATCAATAAAAACCCTAAAATCATCCCTTGACTCTCTCTCACAAGAGTTAGTCAAAGAGAATCACTTCCTTAGGTGCTTTTATATTCCAATGTATGAATAAAAGTGGTATTAGGCCCTAAACTACCCAATTTCATTTGCATCCATCACATAAGTGTCAAGTGTAAATATTATCTAATTTACACCATAAGATAAATGAAATTATAAGGTTAAGAATATTATTACTACTAATCTTACATACTATATATGTTTATATTAAGATATGATGAACGGATAGTACCAAACCGGTACTGAGAGGGGGGGTGAATCAGTACAGACAAAAACACATTCCTAAAACCGGTTTGCCAACAGACATTGTGCTTTGGTAGACAAACAGTAACATTGGTCTTAAATGGAGTACAACTGGAAAAACCCAGAATAAATGAGACAAGCATAAATTGGTTGACACTTATCTTTTCATACAATCTAATACTTCATTTCCATTTCACCCTAGTGCATGAATAGGTAATCTATCATCAAAATATATAAACAGCTAGATCAACATGATTTACCTTTAGACACAAATCACTTAAACCATCACATGAGTAACACCACACATGACACAAATTTTTCACGTGGAAACCCAACTGGGAAAAACCACGGTGGGGATGAATACCCACAACATGTTTTTGAACTCTTTAGAAGTCCGCTCTAGTAGGAGCCTAGTTAAAGACTGATCCAATAGGTTCTGTTAAGAACCGATCCTGTTAGGGATCACCCGATTAAGGGATGGCTAGAATAATCGGTTAAGGGTTAAACCTCATTAAAGGTTACCTTGTTAGAGGATTTCAAGAAATCCATGGTTTTGAGTCACCCTGTCAAAGGATTTACAGTAAGCTGGTTAAAGCTACCCTGTTAAGGGATTTCCCAGCTGTTGAAGTGGTTAGAGATCAACAGGTATTACAATGATCTGGTAACAGCACTCAATGCCAATGCAGATCTGCTTTAGCTCCTCTTCACCTTCTACACTTACACTCTGCAGGTATCACTTCTCTCCTCTCATATGGCAAGAATCACGTATCTCTTCACTTGGATACACACACACAACTTTTTGCCAACAACCTCATAAAGAAACACAACATCAACCTTATAGGAAACAGATAGGTTGGTAGCATAAACCCTAAACCTTAAACCTGTTAGGTTAAGCAATTCAAACAATTCAATCCTGACCATTGAGCATATTGCATTAAATGCAACAATCTTGAACCAATCTCAAGACAATCTCCATCATTTGTTTTCCACCGCTTTCATGGCGGATGATAACCCATCACGTGTTTTCACCATTTATAGACTTCACACATTCCTAAGGTAGATAGGAATAATCTCCTTCATGCAAGATCCTTCATGCGCACAAGGATGATGTGGCAACATGATCTATTCTTCGTTACAATGCTAACTCATCACACAAAGTCACTAGTTGAGTCACACAGGCTTGAAGCACTTCAACCGAAAACCCTGAAGTTAAGACTACCAACTGGTAGTCATACAAAGCTTCCATGTACTGGTTCCCATATCAACATGTCAGTTCACCTTGAACAAACACACCACTTCACTTTGGCACATATACCGGTTCACAATGTTATATCGATTCTCACATATACCGGTTCTCTCTTCTTCAACATATTGACATCAATGACAACATACAATATCATCATGTCCTCATACCAGTTCATATAATGCCAACAATCTTCCCCTTTGGCATTGATGGCAATATACGAAGATATCTCTCTGCTTCACATCTTCTCCCCCAATTTCTACAAATATCTTCTTCACTTCACTTCTTCTCCCCCTTTGACAACAATGCCAAAGTGGAGGCACAAGCTTCCCTATCCATTATGCTGCTCCCCTTGAGGAGTAGCATCCTTCAACACATCAATCCTGAAAAAAAAAATTGACTATGCAATACCTGACTGATGTGGAGCATATACCTTTAGTTCACCTCCTGAAGGGGCAGCACCCCTAATTCACCTCTTAAGTGCATAAATGTAGCCTTTGGAGAGGCTTGGTGAATATGTCTACTAACTGCTCCTTACTAGAAACATGTTCTAGTGCACTCTCTTTGTTCTGAACCTTTTCCCTCAAGAAATGATACTTAAGCTCAAAGTGCTTGGTTCTGGAATGTAAAACCAGATTCTTGGAGATGTTAATTGCACTATTATTGTCACAAAATATACTTACTGGTGCAAATACAGGAACTTTGAAGCCATTTAATACATGATTCATCCAAATTGTCTGAGTGCAGTTCATGAAAGTTGCAACATACTTTGCTTCCATTGTAGACTGAGAGATACAACTTTGCTTCTTACTCATCCATGAGACCAGTCTACCACCAAGAAAGAATGCACCACCGGTTGTGCTCTTCCAAGGATAGAAAATTGCTCTGGTCACCAGTCATATGGTGAGAACAGCCACTGTCAATAATCCACTCATTGGAATTATCAAAGCGGGAGACAAGAGCCTTCTTGTGTGACACATCTTCCTTGACAGCAACAAACACAATATCTTCATTTTCTTCACCTTCTGATTCCTCATTTGTGACACCTTCATCAACTGCCACAAAATAGTTTCTCTGGTTTCCTCCTTTCAATTTCTTGAACCTTTCCAATTTGTCCTTGTTGTCACCATTAGGACAGTTTACAGCAATTTGTCCTATCCGGTTACAAGAAAAGTATTTCAAAGGGATCTTACCTCTATATTTACCGGTTCCTTTAGGAAGTTTCCTGGCAAGAACAGTTTCAAATTCCATCATAATCTCCTCATCATCCATTTCTCTGCTCTATCTTGGTTCACCACTGGTGCTTGCTTCTTTTCCTTTTCTGGATCATGCAGCAGAAGCTTTGAAAGATGATTTAGTCTTTTGAACACTGCCATCAAAACTATTTAGCTCATAGGTTGTCAACTTTGCAATGATGGATTCTAGGGATACCTTAGTCTTGTCTATTGATCTCAACTCCTGAATAGAAGCAACCCTTATTACATAGCCCAGTAATAAGGATCTCAGAACTTTTCTTACCACAGTGGAATCTTCCATTTTACCACCTACACTCTTGATATCTCCGACAATGATTTTGATTCTTATTCCATACTATTGAATGGTCTCACCTTCAACCATCTGCATGTCTTCAAACTTCCCTCTAAGGTTTTCTTCCTTAGCTTGTTTTACATGCTCATCACCACCATAGATATTTTCAAGAGTATCCCATACTTCTTTGGGATTAACTTTATCTTGGACATCAATAAACTCAATATTAGATAAAATACTAATTAGGGCTTCCATGACTTGCTCATTCTCCTACATCTCTCTCTTTTTGTCATCGGTAAGAGTACCAGTAGGGGCAACATAAGATTCTCAACATAGCTCCAGTGCTGAGCACCCATGATTCTGATGTATATCTTCATTCTATCTTTCCATATATTGAAATTATCTCTGTTGAACTTTGGACCTTCCCTCTTCATCATTAGATTGGGATCTTTTCCTCAAGCAGTTAAGCTTATAACATAGAGGACCTAGAGGATGCTCTGATACCAATTGATAACTCAATGATGAATGCATAGTACCAAACCGGTACTAAGAGGGGAGACTGAATCAGTACAGACAAAAACAAATTCCTAAAACCAGTTTGTCAGCAGACACTATTCTTTGGCAGACAAATAGTAACACCGGTCTTAAACGGAGTACAACTGGCAAAACCCAGAATAACTGAGACAAGCATAAACTAGTTGACAACACCACACATGACACACATATTTTTCATGTGGAAACCCAACTGGGAAAAACCATGGTGTGGATGAATACCCACAAGCTATTTTTGAACTCTTTAGAAGTCCGCTCTGTTAGGAGCCTTGTCTGGTTAAAGACTGATACAGTAGGTTTTGTTAGGAACCGATTCTATTAGGGATCACTCAGTTAAGGGATGGCAGGAATATCTAGTTAAGGGTTAAACCCTGTTAAAGATTACCTTGTTAGAGGATTTCAAGAGCTCAATGGTTTTGAGTCACCCTGTCAAAGGATTTACAGTAAGCCGGTTAAAGATACCCTGTTAAGGGATTTCCCAACTATTGAAGTGGTTAGAGATCAACAAGTATTACAATGATTTGGTAATAGTACTCAATGCCAATGCAGATCTGCTTTAGCTCCTCTTCACCTTCTGCACTTACACTTTGCAGGTATCACTTCTCTCCTCTGGTCTGGAAAGAATCATGTATCTCTTCACTTGGATACACACATACAACTTTTTTCCAACAACCTCATAAAGAAACACAACATCGACCTTATAGGAAATAGATAGGTTGGTAGCATAAACCCTAAACCCTAAACCTGTTAGGTTAAGTAATTCAAATGATTCAATCCTGACCATTGAGCATATTGCATTAAATGCAACAGTCTTGAACTGATCTCAAGACTTTCTCCATCGTTCATTTTCCACCACTTTCATGGCGGCTGATAAACCATCATGCTTTTTCACTATTTATAGACTCACACATTCCCAAGATAGATAGGAACAATCTCCTTCATGCAAGATCCTTCACGCGCACAAGGCTGACGTGGCAACATGATCTGTTCTTTGTTACAATGCTAACTCATCACACAAAGTCACCGGTTGAGTCACAAATGCTTGAAGCACTTCAACCAGAAACCCTGAAGTTAAGACTACCAACTGGTAGTCATACAAAGCTTCCATGTACCGGTTCCCATATCAACATGCTGATTTACCTTGAACAAACACACCGCTTCACTTTGGCACATATACCGGTTCTCTCTTCTTTAGTATATTCACATCAATGATAGCATACAATGTCATCATGTCCTCATACCGGTTCACATAATGCCGACAATCTCCCCCTTTGGCATTGATGGCAATATACCAATATATCTCTCCGCTTCACATCTTCTCCCCCAATTTCTGCAGATATCTTCTCCACTTCACTTCTTCTACCCCTTTGACAACAATGCCAAAGTGGAGGCACAAGCTTCCCTGTTCCATTATGTTGCTCCCCCTGAGGAGTAGCATCCTTCAACACATCAATCCTGAAAAAAAAAGTTGACTATGCAATGCCTGACTGATGTGGAGCATATACCTTTAGTTCACCTCCTGAAGGGGCAACACCCCTAATTCACCTCTTAAGTGCATAAATGTAGCCTTTGGGAGAGGCTTGGTGAATATGTCTACTAACTACTCCTTACTGGAAACATGTTCCAGTGCAATCTCTTTGTTCTGAACCTTTTCCCTCAAGAAATGATACTTAAGCTCAAAGTGCTTGCTTCTGGAATGTAAAACCGGATTCTCGAAGATGTTAATTGCACTAGTATTGTCACAAAATATACTTACCGGTGCAGATACAAGAACTTTGAAGCCATTTAATACATGCTTCATCCAAATTGTTTGAGTGTAGTTCATGAAAGCTGCAACATACTTTGTTTCCACTATAGACTAAGAGATACAACTCTGCTTCTTACTCATCCATGAGACCAATCTACCACCGAGAAAGAATCGGTTGTGCTCTTCCAAGGATAGAAACTTTCTCCAGTCACCAGTCATATGGTGAGAACAACCACTGTCAATAATCCACTCATTGGAATTATCAAAGTGAGAGACAAGAGCCTTCTTGTGTGACACATCTTCCTTGACAGCAACAAACACAATATCTTCATTTTCTTCATCTTTTGATTCCTCATCTGTGACACCTTCATCAACTGCCACAAAATAGTTTCTTTGGTTTCCTCCTTTCAATTCTTTGAACCTTTCCGGTTTGTCCTTGTTGTTACCATTAGGACAGTTTACAGCAATATGTCCTATCTGGTTACAAGAAAAGCATTTCAAAGGGAGCTTACCTTTGTATTTACTGGTTACTTTAGGAAGTTTCCTGGCAAGAAGAGCTTCAAATTCCATTAGAATCTCCTCATCATCCATTTCTTTGCTCTGTCTTGGTTCACCACTGGTGCTTGCTTCTTTTCCTTTTCTGGATCATACAGGAGAAGCTTTGAAAGTTGATTCAGTCTTTTGAACACTGCCATCAAAACTATTTAGCTCATAGGCTAGAAACTTTGCAATGATGGAGTCTAGGGATACCCTAGTCTTGTCTATTGATCTCAACTCCTGAATAGTAGCAACCCTTATTGCATAGACCGGTAATAAGGATCTTAGAACTTTGCTTACCATAGTGGAATCTTCCATTTTACCACCTACACTCTTGATATCTCCGATAACAGTTTTGATTCTTATTCCATACTGTTGAATGGTCTCACCTTCAACCATCCGCATGTCTTTAAACTTCCCTCTAAGGCTTTCTTCCTTAGCTTGTTTTACATGCTCATCACTGCCATAGATATTTTCAAGAGTATCTCATACTTCTTTGGGATTAACTTTATCTTGGACATCAATAAACTCAATATCAGATAAACTACTAATTAGGGCTTCAACGACTTGCCCATTCTCCTGCATCTCTCTCTTTTGGTCGTCGGTGAGAGTATTGATAGGGGCAACATAAGCATTCTCAACATAGCTCCAGTGTTGAGCACCCATGCTTCTGATGTATATCTTCATTCTGTCTTTCCATATATTGAAATTATCTTTGTTGAACTTTGGACCTTCCCTCTTCATCATTAGACTGGGATCTTTTCCTCAAGTAGTTAAGCTTATAACATAGAGGACCTGGAGGACACTCTGATACCAATTGATAACTCAATGATGGATGGATAGTACCAAACTGGTACTGAGAGGGGGGGCTGAATCATTATAGACAAAAATACATTCCTAAAACTGGTTTGTCAACAAATACTATGCTTTGGTAGACAAACAACAACACCAGTCTTAAATGGAGTACAACCGGCAAAACCCAGAATAACTGAGACAAGCATAAACCGATTGACACTTAGCTTTTCATACAATCTAATTCTTTGTTTCCATTTCACCCTAGTGCATGAACATGCAATCTATCATCAAAATATATAAATAGCTAGATCAACATGATTTACCTTCAGACACAAATCACTTAAACCATCACATGAATAACACCACACATGACACACAAATTTTTCACATGGAAACCCAATTGGGAAAAACCACGATGGGGATGAATACCCACAAGCTGTTTGTGAACTCTTTAGAAGTCCACTCTATTAGGAGCCTTGTCTAGTTAAAGACTGATACAATAGGTTCTGTTAGGAACCGATCCTGTTAGGGATCACCAAGTTAAGGGATGGCTAGAATACCCGGTTAAGGGTTAAACCTTGTTAGAGGATTTCAAGAACTCAATGGTTTTAAGTCACCCTATCAAAAGATTCACAGTAAGCCGGTTAAAGCTACCCTGTTAAGGGATTTCCCAACTGTTGAAGTGGTTAGAGATCAACAGGTATTACAATGATCTGGTAACAACACTCAATGCCAATGCAGATCCGCTTTAGCTCCTCTTCACCTTCTGCACTTACACTCTGTAGGTATCACTTCTCTCCTCTGGTCTGGCAAGAATCACGTATCTCTTCACTTGGATACACACACATAACTTTTTTCCAACAACCTCAAAAAGAAACACAACATCGACCTTATAGGAAACAGATAGGTCGATAAAATAAACCCTAAACCCTAAACCTGTTAGGTTAAGAAACACAAATAGTTCAATCCTGGTCATTAAGCATATTGCATTAAATGCAATAGTCTTGAACCGATCTCAAGACATTCTCCATCGTCCATTTTCCACCGCTCTTATGGCAGCTCATAACCCATCACGAGTTTTCACCGTTTACAAACTTCGCACATTCCTAAGGTAGATAGGAACAATCTCCTTCATGCAAGATCCTTCACACACACAAGGCTCACATGGAAACATGATCTGTTCTTCATTACAATGCTAACTCGTCACACAAAGTCACTGGTTGAGTCACACAAGCTTGAAGCACTTCAACCAGAAAACCTGAAGTTAAGACTACCAACCGGTAGTCATACAAAACTTCCATGTACCAGTTCCCATATCAACATGTCGGTTCACCTTGAACAAACACACCGCTTGACTTTGGCACATATACCGGTTCATAATGTTATACTAGTTCTCACATATACCGGTTCTCTCTTCTTCAGCATATTGACATCAATGACAACATACAATGTCATCATGTCCTCATACTGGTTCACATAATGCCAACAGTATTGACAATTATCTCAAGTGTAACTTAGATACTAATTATTCTTAACCCAGTTTTGTGATGATTCACATATGTCTTTTAAGGTTCAAGAGGACATTATATGGTCAATGTGAACACTTCAATATTTAATGAACTAAGAATATTTTAAAATTGTTAGATTTCAATGAATGATAAAGAATATTAAGAGATTCAAGACTATATCATTATTGAATGTATAGATTTAGATGTTGATACATATATAGAAATGTTCACCATCTAGAGTCAACCTGTGTATTGACTTTTCTTAGAGAAAGTTTACAAATTCTATGTTATGTCCTTTGAATTTCAAATAATTGTGTATATTCTTGTTGAGGCATGACATGTTCTAGTGGAGATTGATGTGAATAATTAATAGGGTCATGATTATTGATCATATTAGTCAAATATCATTTAGATCCATATTGGTGCTTCACTTATTGTCATATTATGAGTAGATATTGAGTAGTAGTACCCTTATTATTAGGAAGTTATCCTAATTGAGATATTTATTCTATCAGGTTATCCTTGTAAATCAATGTTTAAGGGGTTTCTCATTAGTATAATATAATGGTTCAAGATATTAAGAACCAATACACGTAATATATAAGATTATAAAATCATATTGACCCTATATTATAAAATGTGTGGTATTATCATCAAGTACCAAATGTGACCTAATATCCTTGATAGGTAATTATAAGGGGTTATATGCTACTCACATTTAATTATGAATAATAATTATTGTGGTGCTTACTTTTCTATCTTGATTTATATAGATGGAAGTGTCATGATATACATTTACTAAAATGAGGAATGGTGCATATGCATCTTGTGAGGAGAACTACATGTAATTTTGATCCTATTTAAAATCAAGTACATAGGTATTCCTTGGGAGAATGATACCCCTTTGACCTAGACTCCATAGGGGAAGGTATAACTCCAAGTTTAGGATTGTTCCTATATACACTAAAAATTTGAGGGAAAACATAATTAATAGATAAACTAGGCAACCACAGAACCCAATTCTATTACAAAATTATCAGTTGCAAATCAATAAAGGAATGCATAAAGAAATTAGAAATCAATGACAATAATCAAATCAGACCAAACTCCATATTCGATGCATCTAGCCTACATTGTCCTTCTCCTTCTTGTTTTTGGTATTTTGATGATGGCTCTCAAAGTTGCATAAATACCTATTGAGTATAAGTGTAAGAATTCAAAGATTGTGATTGTTGATTATGAGGATTGAGCTTCGTTTTATAGATTTAGAAAATTTGATTCGATGGTTGAGATTGATTTGAGAACGCAGATGATAAATGACCAAGATTTAATAAGACAAAGTGGTGTAGACAATTACTCATTGTAACTGACTTCGATTTATTTGAAGACTGAATTGATTGAAAATTAAAAGGATTGATTTAATTGTTAACTTATTTCATTGATTTGAAGATTGAATTGATTGATCAGTTAGAAAAAAATGATTTTATAAAGAGGGGAAGTGATTGCCTAGTTAGAAAAAGTGACTAAAGGTTGATTGAGAGTTAGTGGCAGTTAATAATCTCCACATGTGATGTGTGAAATTGAAGTAAATTGTAATCTAGAAGAAATTTGGGTTTCCAAAAACATGAAATTGAGATTGAAATGAACAGGAAATAAAATTGATTAAATTTGGAGGGAAATGAAACTTATTCAAAATAAGAGTTAAATGAAATTAAAAAAAAATTATGAATTTATTTAATTTGAGAAGACGTTATTAAATTAATTGAACAAACTATTTAATAATGGGATTATGGAAATTGAATTTGATTAAAAAATAAAGATCGCTTAATTAAAGTGAATAATTGAGATTATTCAATTAATATTAGGGAGGCAATGATTAATTGATTTAATGATTAAGAAATTAGAGGGAAATTGGAATCATAGATTATGAAATTGAAGAATAAAGATAAATAATTAAATAATTAAAATTATTTAATCATCAAGTAGAATAATTAGTAAAATTGGCATTACAAGCACAGTCGATTTTAGGTGTCTATTGTTCCTAAACTTGTTTTTCCTTTTCTCCCTAGTACACTTCAATTCAAGGATGAAATGAGTGATAGATGGTCATGAACAAGTTAAGGAAACCTAATAAATTGTGTATGAAACATATTCTGGTTTTGAATATCAAGTAGAATGAAGTGAATGGGTTGACTACCTTATAGCTGGTATTTATTTATATGTACTTGTTGAGTAGAGGCCATATTGTGTTGGATTAAATTTATTTTTTGCATTTGTGAAATTTAGCCCCATACCTATTGGAATTTATTTTTATCTACGTCCACTTGACTAGTACTATAAATCCTATTATATATGACCAAGTGTGAACCTATGGTATATTTGAGTAATGACAAATAGTCATGGATTTGTACAAATGATCTATGTCTAGGATACAACAAGGGATTAACCAACACTCACCTAGTTCATTGAGGTGAATGTTGCCAAGGTGTAGTGCCCCTCTCTGACTCATCCTTATGTGAGGATGTGATAAAAACTTTTAGATTTGTGCTCTGATAGTCTCTTCGACATTAGGGGATTTATTATGGTTTATGTGGATAAAGTTATGTCCTCGACTAATATGTTGATTAGACTTATGTGTAGTGATCTAGATGCACTCATTATTCATGTATGGGTTATATTGCTTATGAAGTTATGATGGCATATTCATTATGCTAACCCTATTCCATGATTATGATGATGATTGAGTTGATGTTATGATGATTGTGGTTGTCTTCTAGTATCTTCATGATAGGGACGATGTCATACCACTCATTGCAAGCATGATATGGCGTTGTGATTCTCTATCACTTGCTTGATAATTTATGATATATTATTGTATATGTTGTACCATGGCTATTGGTGATTGCAGGATTGCATGTACTAGACATCGACTCCACCTAGTCTCACAGGTCTGTGTGTGTCTTATCCCAATGGCAAGTTGTCGGAGATGGCATAAGTTTCCTTATACTCTAGGTTCTAGCTGATATCCTAGCTAGTCTAGCATCATAGTTGAGTTGTCATGTGGCATCTTGCAGTGGTGTTCAACCCTTTTGTTGGTTTGCCTTGTGGCATTGAGAGTAATCGATTATATAATTAATATATATATATATATATATTATTGTTAAAATTAATTTATTATATAGCTTGGTCATTTAATTATTATTTGTCTAATTTATTATTGGGATTTAATATTTATTTGTATTATTTATTTATTTTATATGGTTTATTATTTATTTATTGCCCTTGGGTATTTTATTTATTTATTTGGCCTTTGTTTTATCATTTATTTGTTTGTTTTTATAGTTTTGATATTTATTTTATATTGATTTTGATTTATTAGATTATTTGGGCTTTTGTATTTTATTTTGCCCATGAGGTTATTTTATTTAATGGTTTTGATTTATTATTTCTCTTGTTACTATTTGGTTAATCGATATAATATATTTGTTACCTACCCTTTTATCTTATTGGTTGATTTTGTGAAGGTAAGTAAATAAAACTATTTTATATTATTTACCTTGAAACTATGCATGGTAGGTATATTATATGGTTTATTGGAATTTTTTGATTGGTCGATATATTTCTATAGTTTTTAACTATTTTTTTATTAATTGGATTTGACTATGCATTGTCGAGGTTGGCATCTCTAAGAATTTTGGTTTGAAAATTTTGGTTCTTGGTTGATCATGCTTGGATTTGGATTTGCTGGAGTTTGGATTGGGTTGTTGCGCTCTTTGAAATTGCCTTGGCCATCACTTCAATTTTACTAGGTTGGAGAATTTGTCTTCTCTGTGCTTTTGACTTTTTGAAAGGATTTGTCTTCACTATGTATGCTGAAAAGATTCTCTTCAGGGTTTATGGTATAGCTATTTGATTATATGTTATTTTGTATAAGCTAGGGGGAAGAGATTTGCGATTATATAAATTTGTATATTTATTAAGTGGAAGGATGTGACTATGTATTGTTGGGAAATAAAGTGGTTATCTTTCTTGTGATTGATGTTCTTGTTATTTCCTTCATTCTAGAGTTGTTGTGTATGAGCCTTCTCCCTTCCTCATTTTGTCCTTTGGAGTTTTCTTTTGAGTTCTGGGCAAACTGAAGTATGTCTGTCAAAAGGAGGTGCAGGGAAATGAATTTAAATTCTTTTATATGATCATGTATGTGTCTTTGGTGTTTTTATTTATCTTTATTTTGGTCTTTCGCACCTTCTAAGAGAGTATTTGAGTCATTTATTCGAATTCATGATCAATTTTGGGTGTTTTCATCACTTAATTCTTCTATTTTTCTTAATTTTTGGCTTCTAGAGTGGATGCGCTATAGAATGTATCCAATGCACTACAAAATGGCTTGGATGTGCCATTCTACACCTAGGATGCTCCATTCTACTCCTTGGATGAACTAATCTTCTCTTTGGATGCTCCAGACTGCCCTGTTTTGCCAGTTTTGTTAGTTTTGCCTTTTGAGGTCACTTTTTCGAATTTTGAGCTTGTACCATAGGTTTTTTGTGATTTTTTTGAGTTCATTTGTGATGCTTATGGTTCAATATCATTCATTTTATTATTGATTTATGCTCCATAAAAATGGTTTGTGCCTTGTCATTGAGGTTTTTGCATATGTGATTGGCTTAGCTCCAATAAGAAGGAGAATGCCTTGTTGTGGAGGATGTTTAATATGAGCTCCAGTGGGATGGATTTCCTCACTATTAAGGATGTATTTGCATATTGTTGAATAATATTTTATTTCCTTACTCTTGTTTATTTTTGTGCTTATTGGTTGAGGCTCTTGTTCTTCATATTGTTATTATGGTTCATGTTATGCTTCAGATTGTATAGGTGTAATGTTGTTATTGACGGATCTTATGTTGAGCCTCCTTGTGATGTTATTGTGATTAATGTTCACCCTAATGTCTTGGTACATGGATAGGAAGAGTGGGTTCTTTCATATGTAGGACTGGGGTCATGAGCAATAGGCTCCTAAGAGGATTCCTTGTTAGGATGCTTAGGGCCTAGACCTATCATGGGACCACATGGAGGGTTGGTGTTTAATTTTCAAGTGATAACCATAGAAATTTGATTAGTGGGTTTGGTAATTAGGATTCACTTAATCAAGATAATGAATAGTTGTTGTGGCCCCACCTCATAGCCCTTGAGGAGAGACTCGGGGTGAGCTTGGGAACACCATTGTGATGGTAAGCCGAAGTCCCTTGATTGCTCATAGGTTGAGATGGCTCCACATGTCTATCAAGGTGTGGCTTCGCCCCTTCTTTGTGAGGATAGCATGTGATGACACTCTTTCCCTACATGTGTCCATGATACTTATGCCTCTATTGATTGGTACACCTCTGGGATTTTATTGCTTTTGATTTAGCCTCGTGATGTGATTTAGTTTATATCTATTTGGTCGGTTTACTTTGTGGATGTTGTGATGAGTTCTCTTGGTTGATTTCCTTTGTGGATTTTGCAATGAGTTCCCTTGGTTGTACCTATGTTAGCCTAGGTCTAGAGTGTTAGTTGGAACTGTTGATGGGCCTTTTATACTCACCTACATGAGTTCACAAAGCCTCTCCTAAAAAGAGTTGGAATTACACAATTTGTGCTCCCCAAGGTCCTCTTTGTTGGGTCACAATGGTGCTTGGGTAACTTAGGGTCTATGTAACTTGTTCATCAAGGTGGTATTGTTGGTTACAAAAGACACTCACATGGGTTGCTTTAAAATAAAATGCAAAAGACATGAGGGAAAAAGAGAGAAATAACCACACAAGCTAGTTCAATTAGAGAAAATGATCCATATGACCAAGTAATATCAACAACAATTCATATAGAATCACATGAAACTTTCATCCATGCATAAGGTCTATGATCTCACATGCAAGTGGAGCTATTTAAACAACCTCAAATTCATAACAATGAAACTCTTAATATTTAGAATATTCATGCCACCCAAATTGAGAGAAGATATCAAATGATAGGAATACTAACTCAACTCATCATATATTATGGAACATGTGATCCATAATAACATCTTGTATTGATCATTTATGAAAAGAATAAATGTAACAGTGAGCACTGATACTCAACAAGTTCAACAAGGTTTAAATCTAAATACTGGAAATAAAAATAAATCCTCATCTAGGGCCTCAAATATTCAATTTTCAGGCCCTTAAAATGGCCCAATCCCTTACAATTTATAGTACTACAGTCCCTATTACCTAAAATTAAACCATGCTTTTAACTCAGCTACAAATTGATGGGAGTTGTAGTCGACATGCAAGCCATTGCCTTTAGAACTCCACTTTTCTATCACTAAACTAGAGTCATCAATAAGTTATCTTCTAGGTGTTATTGCTTTGTAACCTCCATGTGTGCAGTATCTCTTGATGGTGGTGTTGGTGCATGATAGGTATAATGGGAATACTATTGGTGAACTACAACGATCCCCCAATGATACGCCTTCTTGTATATGCATATGTATGTTAACTACCGGTTTGTTTGTTTCTCTTCCTGTAGCTGGAGTAGTTGCTTATCTAGCAGTCTATGGAAGTGAATGGTGGTTCAAGTATGTATTCAATGCAAAACTTAGCCACCCTTAGTTCTTCTTTCACTTCATCCACTTTTTCAACCAAGCTATCAACTGGCTGGGTTGCTTGGTAGGATTGGAAGATCGTGTGCATGTACTTGTCCATGATTGTGGTGTTAAACTTAACGGTCAAGGAGAAGTATTCGGCGGTGTATGCTTCATGTTGTTTAATGACCATCTCACACTTGATCTCTTTAGCTTGCATTAGACCCCTGCCATATTTGCCCAGTAATTCGACCACAAATTGTTCATAGTGCTCCAAAAGATCCAAGAAAGGTTGGTGCTCCTTAAGTACTTTTGTCTGGCATTGGTCTATTTTGTCTACCTTCAACTCCAAGACATCAACATATCTTTGTAGATTTTTGAGGTCTTCACCTCCCAATATGTCTTCTCCTTTTATTACATTCTCACCTAATCCTTTAATCTTCTTCAACAATTTGGTTTCCTTTGTGAACCCATTTGATAGGGTATTCCACTATTTGCATATTGAGTTGATCAACGGTCCACATCTTAAGAGTCGACACAACCCTTCTCATTTCATATACTGCTTTCACCTCTTCCCATGGGAGTGATGAAGTGGAAGGAAGGGAATCCTCGAACCTTGATTCCAATGGTTTGGACATCTCAATCAGGAGCTTCCTGTATTGCTGCAATTGAGCCTTGGTCTTACTTTTTGACTTATTCTCTTTTTCTATCCATGTTTTAATCAAAGCAGTTGTTGCATCAAGAGAGGCTATCTCTCCCCATTTGGTTTTCTTACCTATATTAACCTATGAGATATAGTATTTTGGGGATACTTGAGCACCTTCTTATTCCTCTTGCACTAGAGTTGCAATGTTGGCTATAACATCACCTAAATCACTCCTTGATAGATGATGGACATTTTTGGCCCTTTTTACCCATCATGGTGACTTAGTTATTGCATCTTGTAGGATGATTCTTAGAAGGACAACTTTCTTCTTCTTTTGAAAGTTGAAGGTTAACCATTGTGGCATGTTTTCATCCTGATCTTCACCTTGGGTTGTCACCTCAATTGTGACCATGTGTGATTCCACAGATTGTCCCTATTCATCATCCTTTTGTTGCTCTTCATCATGAAGTTGATCATGTGGTTTCTAGGATTTATGATCTTCTTGTTATGGGTACAATGAAGAGACTTGTTTAGAAAGGTTTGCTAAGAGAACCTATTTAATCTTTTGTTGTGGGATTCTTCCAATTTTTCACCAACCTCTTGTTAAAAAGATTCATTTTTTGTGTCTTCTTGTTGTTTTTGCTTATCCCCTTTGAATTGTTTTATGAGCATCTCTTGGCCTTGAGGAGTGAGCACCATCTGCTCATCTTGTTCATCCATCTCCACAGCTTCCATATGGGCTTCAAATGTCTATGTTTGGTGTAGTTCTACTATTTGATCAATGTCTTCCTCTTGGTTCTTGGGTTGATCATCTTGTTGCAATACCATTTCTCTCATAACCTGTTAGGAAATGGACTGCCTTTGCACTATTTCACCTTTCTTCTTACATGCAATTATTGAAATAGGTTCATCATCTTCATTGGAATTAGACTCAATATTGTGGATGATGACCTGCTCATGAGGTACAACTGTGGTTGATGCATGTGTTTGAGATGGAGGAGGGGCCTATTTATCAGCTTCTTCTAGTTGTAATGTACCTTCTCTTGGTACAATTCTAATGGTAGGCACCATAGGAGTGATTAAGGCTTTAGGAACTGCTTGTAACCCAGTTGTTATTCCATATTCTAGTGCAGTTTTGAGGAGTTGGGACTCCCACATTTTGGCATCAAGTTGCTTCATTAATTCATCTTTACCAATAGTTTGGGCAACAACTTAGAGCTCTACAGGAGTGTTCTTTCTTGACTTAGACCTGGTCCTCCTGACATACTCCTTGATGATGGTAGAATGAGAATTACTAGAAGCTTTTCCTTTCCTTTACTCCTTGGAGGCACTGGGATGAATCCTCAAATTTAGCCATTGCATTATTTTGTCAACCACATTCTCAGTTAATGTATTAATATCAACTCTCTCTTGTTATAACCACCTAATTAGAGAAAGAGGTTTCTTATCTACCTCGGTTTCCTTGTAAGTTGGATCAAGTATTTCTCCATCATCCCTGAGGTTATTAGGATTGTTTATTTTAACATTGAAATTTCTAATTTGAGGAACTATTAGCTTGCAGTATCCTCTTTCCCTTGCTTCAAAACTATCTAGCATACCTACCTTGAAGTATTATAAAGTCAACAAGTGGCCCAAGTATGATACCAACATCATTTGTTTCAGCTTACCAAGTGTATCATATCTATCCCTAGCATAATCAAATTTCTTTAGGCTGAGATCTTGTAATTCATGTACAGCTGACTTGGCAGCTTGTATGTTTTGGCATGAATAATGTCCAAGGACAATTGGGAATGTGACCCTAATCTTATTCTTAAGAGTCAAAAGGGATTGGAGCCTGACGATTTTCCTTGCATATTCAAGAATGATTATTCGACCATTGCAGTATCGGGGAAGGAGGAAGGGATTTCCTATAAATCTTCTCACTCGGATGTAAGTAGAGTACTGGTTTTGGAGGAACCATGTACACCATTCTTGTACTACTGCCGTAGCCATGATATGTGGTACCCTACATCACCTGTTAGCTTACAAATCACTACATAAATGAAGGCATCATTTATTTTAAAGTGGAATTTGGCATGTTGAATCAGAAGTTGAGTGTAATGCTCCCATTTTCTTTTCTATCCTGACTCCTCTCCTACCCCGCCTATCGTATTTAATCTAGGGTACTTACCACTCCTTGCCACCACCCAAATTACATAAGAAGACATAAGAACTACTTTGTTTCCAAAACTGTGCACAATAGTTCGTGGATGTTTCCAAAAATTATTTGTGCCCAATCAAAGTATTCTTTAAATATCAATATGGTATGAATGTAATAGTACATCCATAGATGGTAGTGTCTACACTCTGACTTCTTGAAGGCATGACTGAGCATAATTATCAATTCCATTTGTGCAACCTTGAAATCTACCCTTAAAATATTAGTAGAAGCTTTCAATCTTGATATCCTTGGCTCCTCCAGCCATGCTTCATTTATATGGTGTCTATGAGCTATGAAATTCCAATTAAATATTCTAATGGCCTCATCTTTAGTGGTCTAAAGAACTTTGTCAAATTGAGGGATCCCAAATGTCATACCAAGTATTTCTGGCGAGAGGTAAACTAGCACATTTCCCTTTGTATCCTTGTATTGTCTAATGTTTTTATCATATAGTGTTGTGTTATGGAAAGGATCAATTATGGTGGTTGCTTTTCTTTGGGGAAGATAGTTGCTTCAACTAGCCTTGGTCTCTTGATCCTTCTATATGAGACCTCAAGGTTCAGCTAAGTTACCTCTTTCATGATCTCCTCTATCTCAATATGACCAATTTCTATGTCAGTGACCCATTGCACTTCATTCTTGAACTTCGAGACCAAGGTCTGACCCTAGTACTGCTACTTCATTGTCGATGGATTCTTTTCAAGATTGTTCTCACTTCTTGTCTTCTTTCGAGGAGTAGCTGATGTTTCCATATGATTTTCTTAGTCTACACAAAATAATACTCATAATAAATACCTCAAAAGATTATTTTAAATAAGACACTTTGTAATCTTAGGGTTATAGAGTTCTGGGGCTTGAAAGTTCAAAAGGAGACCCATTCTGGGGTTTTGGGGTTCTGGAACCCTGAAATAATTTCAATAGGCAAGATCACATCTTTAGGATTTTGGGACTCCAAAATCCCAAAGTCAGGATGAAGCAACAAGGGAGGGGCTGAGGAATCTCAGGGTTCTAAAGTTTTGGGGCCAAAAGAGGGTGGAAACCAAAATTCAGGGTTCTAGGATTCTAGAGTCCTAAAGCGCCCCAGGAAGAAACAAAACAAACTCTAGGACTTCAAGGTTCCAGAGTTATAGAGGCAAGAGGGAAAACTGATAGTTCTTATACTAAATGTTTAGTACAGATGCCAAGCTAACAAGATGAGAGGGGGGGGTGAATCATACAAACTTAATCCTTAATATATTCAATAGATTCAACCTCGGTAACATATACTTCAATAATATAACCAAAACTGCTAAACATGCAAACTTATAAGCATATAAACATCATAACACTCATAACACTAGATTTAACATGGAAACCCAAATAGGGAAAAACCACTGTGGGATTTCGGACCCACTAAGAAATATACACTTCTAGAGTATGCTCAGTTAAAAGAAAATCCTGTTAAAGATTACAAACACATTGCTAGATGTGACCCAGTTAAGGGATTTCCCTTAGATCTGTTAGGATCTTCACCTTGTTAAAAGTGACCTTGTCAAAGGATTTCAAACACTCAATCAAAATGTCACCTTGCTAGAGGATTTACAAATAAGACTGTTAAGTCCACTCGGTTAAGAGATTTTCTGTCACTTTACAAAATAAGAGTAATAAAAATATATCTGCAACTTCACATCTAAAATGCTAAAGCAGATTCTTATTTGCTCAATACAATCTAGTCATAGGACTTATCTTGTCCCTCTGCTGGGCTTTCTACTCTATTATTCAAACAGGTCTTCAAGCTTCTATGCTTGGTAATCACTATGTAGCATTGTTGTGCTTACACTTGCCCGCATACATTTTTTATCAATAGTTCCTTATCTATAAACAATTTGCCAACTGCTTAATCTCCTTGATCACATTTCCCATGATCAATCATAGCCATCAGATCTTCAAACTTGACCAGGTTCAATGTATTCTTCGATCTGAAAATGTTTTAACCGCCTTGGAACTTGTAGTCCTTTCTTGGAACTTGTGCTAAGGTATTGCAGTTCAATCTACACTATAGATCTTTCTATTGATTTTCCTTTGCCATAGATTCTTTAACAAACTTCATGCACAGCATACCAATCATTTAATCAGTTCTAGCTCATCAGTTTCCTTCATTAAATAACACTTTTAATCATTTAATGCATTCTCTTACAGCTCGGTTGCAACTCGATAAATACTAAACTTCACTTGGTAGACATTCTACCTTCATTAACCGATAGCGATAACCTTAGGGTTTATCGACTAGGTTCCTTAGGGTTTACTGACTAGGTTCTTTGCTCGGTAACATAGTATAGTATTAACCTTACAAACAACAACATATGTAGGATATCAAAACAATCTAAACATCATGATCTCATCATTGTCTAACTCGGTAATAGTTGCCCATTGAATAACTTATTCCTCCCCTTATTCATCACATTCTTTCTATGTCTTTTACCGACATCTTTATACTCACCAAATCATACTTCTTAAGATATGGCAACATCATACTGAATTAGAAAATCAATTTCTTGACATCAATGACAAAATAATAATATTAAGACAGTAAACATCCTTAATCAGTTATATCCATAATCATCAACAACCTTCTCAATATCCTTATTGAAATGCCAACAATCTCCCTTTGTCTGTTATAATGCCAACAATCTCCCCCTTTGGCATTGATGGCAAAACCAATTGATTTGACCTAATTGATTCGGATTGTTGTGAGATTCTGAAATGCTCTCCTCCTGTCATCAGATTTCTCCCCATACATTAGTCTTCTCCCCTTTTCTTCAATCTTCTCCCCCTTTGACAACAATGCCAAAAAGTTAAGAACTAAAACATGATTTCTTCCACTGAGAAGTGAATTCCTTGTTGTTATGTGTCAACTCAGTCTCGGTCAGAGCATTTTATCTACAATTTGTGTTCCCTGTATTGTTTCCTACACACCTTTAGGAAACATCCTAAAGTGTGTAAATAAGCATCAATCCACACATAATATTTTGTAGATTCATCAAATTGATGCTTTCACCAAACTCAGTTAGTGAATAGAAGATAGGGTTAGGACCCCTAACTTGCTTATGAGATACTCAAAAGTGTCCCTTGGCAGTGGCTTGGTGAAGATATCTACTATTTGTTCCTTTGTGCTAACATACTCCAACACCACTTTCTTCTCTTGAACTTCTTCTCTAAGATAATGATATTTGATAGAGATGTGCTTTGTCTTAGAGTGCATAACATGATTCTTTGAAATGTTTATGGCACTAGTATTGTCACAGAATATAGTTACCGGCTCGGTAACTTTCTCATTTATACCTTCCAACAGTTGTTTGATCCATGCTATATTGGTACAATTCAATGCTGCAGCAACATATTCAGCTTATGTTGTTGACTGTGAAACACATCCTTATTTCTTGCTAAGCCAACTCACTAGTATTTCTCCTAAAAAGAAAGCTCCTCCACTTGTGCTTTTTCTATCATCAATGTTGCCTACCCAATCAACATCAGTATAAACTTTTAAATCAAAGTCTTTTTCTTTCTGATATACTAAGCCATAATCTTCAGTACCTTTCAGGCATTTGAAAATTCTTTTGATTGTTGTCATGTGTGTTTCCTTGGGATCTGCAGAAAATCTTGCAACTATACCTATTGCATGTGCTATGTCTGGTCTGTTGTGAACAACATATTGTAGCTTTCCAATCATGGATTGGTAAAGTGTCTCATCAACAGATGCAAATTCATCATTCTTTAATAATTTACAGTTGGTAGTCATAGGAGTACTTACTGGTTTTGAATCCTCCATTCCAAATTTCTTCAAGTTTTCCTTTATGTACTTGGATTGAGTAATGAAAATCTCATCTTTCATTTGCAATATTTGTAAACCTATAAAATACTTTATCTCACCGATTAATGACATCTCAAATTCTTTGCTCATTTCGTTTCCAAAGTTCTTGCATAAAGAGTCATTTCCACAAAAGATAATATCATCAACAAATATGGCTGAGATCAATATTCCATTTTCATCATTCTTCATGTACATATTGTTGTTTTCACTTGTCCTTATAAAACGAATCTTGATTAAATAAGAGTTCAATCTTTCATACCATGCTCTAGGTGCTTATTTCAGACCATATAAAGCTTTGTTCAATTTACATACCTAATCTTTATTCTTGTCTTCAACAAATCCTTCAGGTTGTTCAATAAAAACTTCTTCTAATATACCATTCAGAAATGCAGATTTGATATCCATTTGATATACCTTGAAATTTTTGAA
Source organism: Cryptomeria japonica (assembly GCF_030272615.1). Taxonomy (NCBI): domain Eukaryota; kingdom Viridiplantae; phylum Streptophyta; class Pinopsida; order Cupressales; family Cupressaceae; genus Cryptomeria; species Cryptomeria japonica. The sequence goes on along the minus strand of NC_081414.1, from coordinate 366,684,144 downwards.
AGCAGTGTATGCCAACAATGTTCTTACTCCTTCAAGTCTTGCCACAGGTGCAAAAGTCTCACCATAATCAATTCCCTCTTCTTGAGCATAACCTTTGCAAACTAGTCTTGCTTTATTTCGAATGACCTCACCTTTTTCATTCAGCTTGTTTCTAAAAATCCACTTTGTACCGATTACATTTTTGTCCTTCAGTCTTGGGACCAGTGTCCTTGTGTCATTCTTCTTGATTTGATCAATCTCTTATATCATAGCATTTATCCAATCTTCACTATTAAATGCCTCTTTCACTATTCTCAGTTCAAATTCAGATATCAGACATGTGTTCTGTCTCAATTTGTTCCTTGTCATTACTAGATCATTCTTATCTCTTATAATCTAAAAAGATGCATGATTTCTTCTGACATACTTGGCTAATATAGGCTCGGTATATTCTGTATGATCTTCTTCATCACTCGATAACTAGATATTCTCTTCATTTCCTTTAGCAGTCTTCTCGGTAGGACTTCTCGGTTGAACATAGACAAATCCTTCATAATCTTCTGGTTCTTTGGAGTTTCCTTCATCATTTCTTTCTGCAAATTCATCAATTTTCACATTTGCACTTTCTACTATTTTGTTAGATGATTTGATCAGACATTTAAATGCTTTACTTCTAGAAGAATAACCAAGAAATGTTCCTTCTTCACTTTTTTTACCAAACTTACCATTTTTGTCATCTTTGTGTACATAGCATCTACTTCCAAAGATTTTGAAGTAACTTACATTACGTTTCTTGTCATACCATATTCTATATGGTGTCTTCAAAGTTCCTTTCTTCAGTTGAACTCAGTTTAGGGTGTAAACTGATGTGCTTATTGCTTCTCTCCAAAATGTTTGTGGTACTTTCTTTTCAATCATCACGGTTCTGGCACAATCCATAATAGATCTATTTCTTCTCTCAGCTATCCCATTTTGTTGTGGAGTTCTCAGTGCAGAGACTTGTCTTTTTATACCATGATCATTGCAGAATAAGTTAAATTCATCAGGGGTAAACTCTCCTCCTCTATCTGATCTAAGACTTTTTAGTTGTCTTCCTGTTTCATTTTCAACTCTTGCCTTGTACCATTTAAACATTTAAAAAGCTTCTGATTTTTCTTTTAAAAACATAAATGACATCATCCTTGAATAATCATCCACAAATAATATGAAATATTTATCACCATAATAACTTTGAATTTTCATAGGACCACAAAGATCAATGTGCACAAGATCTAAAATTCCCTTAGAAGTGTAGGACTTACTTGTAAAGCTTGATCTTGTCATTTTACCCATCTGGCATCCTCGGCACATAGCATTCTTAGGTTCTTCTAAACTTAGTAGACCTCTTACTCGGTGCCTCTTGCTTATTTTGATCAAATTATCAAAATTTACATGACAAAACCTTTTATGCCATAACCAGGTATCATCTATCTTTGCATACAAACACTTGTTCCTAAGTTGAGTCAAGGTGAAATGCGTTAACTTTTGTTTGTGTCCCGGTAGCAGCTAGCGTTCCATGCTTGTCATGAACTTTGACAATTCCTTTCTGAAATTCTATTTGGTATCCTATATTGTTTAGCTATGCTACACTCAACAAATTGTATTTCAATCCTTCAACCCAATAAACATCATTACATTTAGCATTGTCAAGAAGTGTTATGGATCCTTTACCTTTTACTAGACATGGTGCATCATTACCAAATCTTACATAACCTCCATCATAATCTTCTAACATAACAAACTTGTGTTTATCACCTGTCATGTGATGTGAGCATCCACTATCTATGATCCACGAATCATTAGTATTTATGTGAGATATTAGGGCTTTTTCTTCATACCTTTCTTCATCTGATCCATCTTTGATAGCCACATATACTACTTCCTCTGTATCAATTTCATCTGATTTATCATCATTGGATTCCTCATCAACTATTAGGCATGACTTTCTATCTCTTCTTCTGAAGTCTCAATGTCCTCTGTAATGATTATTTTTTTGTCTGTCATCTCGGTAATCTCTCTTTTCAATAGAATCTTTGTCAGGATAGTTAGAAGCCATATGTCCTATCTTATCACAATTGAAACATTTCAAAGGTAGTTTTCCTTTATACTTACCTTTTCCTCTCGGTAACCTTCTGGCTAATAGTGCTTCAAACTCTTCTTGCTTTCTGATTTCTTCATAAAGTTTGTATACTTCTTCCATGTTCTTACAAAATCTTTCACTTGCTCCATTGTGATCCCCTTCAAAGTACTTACTCATTCTATCATTGTAATCATTAGATTCACCAAGATGAAAAGAACTAAATGCAGATTTAACTTTATTTACCGAAGACCCACTGTTATCAAAATTACTTAACTCAAATGCATGTAGCTTACCAATAGTAGCATCCAAAGAAACTGGCATATTGGGTACAGACCTCAATCCATTGATTGTAGAGACTTGGATTGCATAATCAGGTAGAAGGGTTCTCAATAACGTACTTGTGACATCCTTTTCTTCAATGGTTCCTCCTGCTCCTTTGATTTGATTGGCAATCTCCTTTAACCTTGTACTATATTGGGTTATGTTCTCACCTTCATTCATCCTCATAGATTCAAGTTTTCCTCTTAGACTATCCACTTTTTCTCTTTGAACATGTTCATCACTGCCATACACAAATATGAGCTTCTCCCACATTGCCTTGGCATCATTGCAGCCTTCTAGATCATTAAACTCTAAGTTAGTCAATGCAGATGTTATTTCAATCATTGCTTGAATATGTTCTTGCTTTGCCTTTATCTCTTCCGTTGTCAATGGATAGGTGCTAGGTGTAATAAAATCATTCTCCAGATAATATACAACATATTCTCCAACTCCTAATAGGTGCAGCTTCATCCTTTTCTTCCATGTAGAGAAACTTGACATGTTCAGCTTCGGTGCATCCCTCCTGTACATCTTTGTATCTTTGCCTCAAGTACCTTTAAACTTTTTCTTCTGGAGTCCAAAGCTCTGATACCAATTGATAGTTCTAATACTAAATATTTAGCATAGATACCAAGCTAACAAGATGAGAGGGGGGGGGTGAATCATACAAACTTAATCCTTAATATATTCAATAGATTCAACCTCAGTAACATATACTCCAGTAATATAACCAAAACTACTAAACATGCAAACTTATAAGCATATAAACATCATAACACTCATAACAACAGATTTAATGTGGAAACCCAAATAGGGAAAAACCACTATGGGATTTCAAACCCACTAAGAAATATACTCTTCTAGAGTATGCTCGGTTAAAAGCAAATCCTGTTAAAAATTACAAAAACATTGCTAGATGTGACCCAGTTAAGGGATTTCCCTCAAATCTGTTAGGATCTTCACCTTGTTAGAAGTGAACTTGTCAAAGGATTTCAAACACTCAATCAGAATGTCACCTTGCTAGAGGATTTACAAATAAGACTGTTAAGTCCACTCGGTTAAGAGATTTTCTGTCACTTTACAAAATAAGAGTAATAAAAATATATCTGCAACTTCACATCTAAAATGCTAAAGCAGATTCTTATTTTCTCAATACAATCTAGTCATAGGACTTATCTTGTCCCTCTGCTGGGCTTTCTACTCTGTTATTCAAACAAGTCTTCAAGCTTCTATGCTCGGTAATCACTATGTAGCATCCCTGTGCTTACACTTGTCCGCATACATTGTTTATCAACAGTTCCTTATTTATAAACAATTTGCCAACCACTTAATCTCTTTGATCACATTTCCCATGATCAATCATAGCCATCAGATCTTCAAACTTGACCAGGTTCAATGTATTCTTCGATCTGAAAACATTTTACCCCGCCTTGGAACTTGCAGTCCTTTCTTGGAACTTGTGCTAAGGTATTGCGGTTCAATCTGCACTGTAGATCTTTCTGCCGATTTTCCTTTGCCATAGATTCTTTAACAAACTTCATGCATGTCATACCAATCATTTAATCAGTTCTAGCTCATCAGCTTCCTTCATTAAATAAAACTTTTAATCATTTAATGCATTCTGTTACAGCTCGGTTGCAACTTGGTAATACTAAACTTCACTCGGTAGACATTCTGCCTTCATTAACCGATAGTGATAACCTTAGGGTTTACTGACTAGGTTCTTTGCTCAGTAACATAGTATAGTATTAACCTTACAAACAACAACATATGTAGGATATCAAAATAATCTAAACATCATGATCTCATCATTGTCTAACTCGGTAATAGTTGCCCATTGAATAACTTATTCCTCCCCTTATTCATCACATTCTTTTTGTGTCTTTTACCGACATCTTTATACTCACCAAATCATACTTCTTAAGATATGGCAACATCATACTGAATTAGAAAATCAATTTCTTGACATCAATGACAAATTAGTAATATTAAGACAGTAAACATCCTTAATCAGTTATATCCATAATCATCAACAACCTTCTCAATGTCACACACAAATGAGCCTAAATCCTCAGTAGGATGTCGCACACAAATGAGCCTAAATCCTCATTGGAGGGATATTTATAGCCTTCCTGGGCATGGAGAATGAAACAGGCTTTGTGATTGCGGTGTTCTGGGGTTTCGAGGTCACAAGCTAAGTGACTTCGGGACTCCGAGGTTGCGGGGTTCAAAACAAAATAAAGAGGAAGGAGATTTTGGAACTCCGAGATTCTGGAGTTCCAAAATTGGAACATGACAGTCGAAAGGATTTTGGGACTCCAATGTTGTGGAGTTTTGGAATCAAATAGGGAAATGAAAGGAGGGCTTCGAGATTCCAAAAATCCAGTCCTGAAACCATCAAAAAAGAAAACAAGAAAGACTTCAGGGTTCCAGAAACCAAAAATCCCCAAGAAGATAAATAAGAAAAGGCAAACAACACACTTCACGATCCTGGAAACCCAGGGTTCTGGAGTGTGTGGAAGAAAACAAAGCACTCAGGGTTTCGGAAACCTAAAACTCTAGAGTGGTAAAACAAAAAGGGAAGAAAGAGAATGAGAACAAAAGGGGATCAAAGGAAAGAAAAGGGAGGAGGACCACATTTCTTAGGGTGAGATGGAGGGGAAGAGCATGCAGGGCATAATAAGAACCTTGGTCATCTCCTAGCAAGGGGGGTGGTTCCTTATGGTTCTAGATGGTCAGGTGGTTTGATGCCTTCTTGCATTGGGATGTTCTTGTTGGATTCTCTTGTGCATGGATGTGGAATGCTTATCCCTTTAGCTTATAGATGGATATTATAGCAGATGGATGCACGTGATTCATATAACATATGTGATGTGGATTTCATAAGATAATTGCATATGTAGATGAGTACTATGCTCCTATGATATATATGTAATGGTAGCTTATGTATTGGGATATGGTTATGAGTCTTGTAAGAGAACACATTGTTGTATTTCTTGCATCTTAGATGATTCATTGATAAAAAATAATATGAATAGATCTATTGATGTGCATTTAGTGTTGTATGTATGTTTAATGTGGTTGGAAATAGATTACGATGTGGTAGGATGTGACCATCACCCTTGTAATAAAATATAGTGTAGTAATCCTTGTTGGCCCTATATTGTATCTGTTTGGTGTGGAACCTGATCACTCTCCAAGTGGGAGATTGTTGATATGTGGTGACTGATCAACAAAGTATTGTACACTCAACACGTATCCTCGTTGAGGTTCGGGGCTGGGCCGGGCCCCGGGAAAGTGGGCGAAGCCCGTTGCAAGGGTTCAGGGGCGGCAGCCCCCAAGAAAAAAAAATTGTCATTTTTTGTTGATGAAAACTGACATTGTAATAAAACCCCAAAAAGGATGACTTTGTTTGTTTCCCTAAAAACGCATGTTATAAGCAGTTGGGATGCTTAAGGCATTGGAAGGTTGATGTACTATTTTACTGGATAATAAGAAAGATTGGACGACTATGTATGGTGGATGTAACCCATTCTGGGTAAACCACGTTAAATATTTGTGTTATCTGTGTCCTATTTTATTCCTTTATCTTTTGTATTTAAATCTACATATAATTGTTAGTTCATATTTGCTTTGAATCTGCTAGAAACCCTAACAGTATCTTGGTTTATCATTATCTATGCTATTAGGGATTAAGGTTCATGAATGAACAATGAAGTTATTGGATTGGGAATATGTGTATCTTATGTGATTAAATTGAAAATTATGCTTAAGACATGTGGAATCTTCTATTAAAAATGAGACAACTTTATCCTTTAGTATTGAAGATTGGATATGTATGGATAATTGATGGTTAGAATATTATGTATCTAGTACCTTGAGATCATACGTGATGGGACTTGTAGAAAGTTGAGATCATGATGAGCTGCAATAGATTATGAATGTTGTAAATGGATATTTATTATGTATGTAATTCTAAATTAGAAAGGAATTAAATGATTAAATAATGTGATTGGATTATCTTGTGTATCTCTATGGATAGTGGTGGAAATGTTAAATGATTCATATATGTCTATGAGTGAATGTACTAGATTGAAATATGTTATTCCTTAATGTTGGTGATCATTGGATTATGAATATGAATGTGTAGATTGTAGGTTATATGGTTTCTCTTTAAAGAAATAAACTAGATTTATAATAAGTGATACTTAATGTGGGAAGATGATATTATCATGCTAGATGGTTTTTAAAAAGGGAATTAGGAACATTTGATTTGGGTTCTGAAAATGAACCTAAGAGTTAATGGGGTTACATAGGATATGCATTTGATAGTGTTGGCCATTTGGTAGAATTGATTATGTGTTGCATTAATTTTTTATCATTGATGTCAAAACTAGTTGTTTGGATGCTTTACCGGCACCCTTTTGGTCCCAGTAGGATGAGTGGTTTCTAGTTAACTTGGATTTGGCATGATCTGATAGACTCCAGTATAGTCTGGTGATGGAATTGGCTTATTCATGATACTTATACTCTTATTTGATCAGTTGGTTTTGGTCTGGTGATTGGATGCTATCCTACTTGCTTAGAAGATTGGTTTTTGGTTCCGATGAGGGTTTCACCGGCAGAGCTTTTGATGGAGATCTTTGATGAATTGCATAAGTGGTGTTGGTGCAGCTTTTGATAGAGTTTATGTTGGCATATGATGAACCAGCATGATTGATATGATGATAATGTATGTTGTTATTGATGTCAATAAGTGCAAGTGAACCGGTATGCAAATTGGAAAAGGTTGGCGAACCAATATGAAGAGATGCAGTGAACTGATGTCGGGGTTTCAGTGAGTGTGACTATCGCTTGGTAGTCTCAGCTCTAGGGTTTCTAGTTTGGCAATCTTGCTTGTGCGATGCAACCAATTAAATTTTGTGATGAGTTACCTAAGAGATGAAGATGAGATCATGATGCCATGTCAGCTTTGTGCACATGAAGGATTTCCCTAAGGATCTTGCATGTGAAGATCGACTGCATTAAATATCTACCTCGAGAATGAACATTCTTCTTAGCGGTATGAGAAAAAAGTGTGATGAGTTACTGATTTCTATGTGCGGTAAAGAATGGATGATGCAGATTGTCTTGTGATCTGTTTGAAATTGTATTGCTCTATGCAAAGTGTTTGGACGGTCAGGATTGGACTACTTGTATTGTAAACCTAAAAAGCTTAGGGTTTAGGGTTTATGCTACTAACCTAATTGTTATCTATAAGGTTGATGATGTTTGTTATTATGAGTTGTTGGCAAATGTTGTTTGTGTATCCGAGTGATGAGATACTTTCCAGACCAATAAGAGAAAACTGTAGAGTGTGATTGCAGTGTAGAGGAATTGAAAAGGATCTGCCTTAGCATATAGTGTTGTTATCATATCAAAGCTTTACCTATTGTCTTCTAACCATTTCAATAGAAGGAAAATCCCTTTGTCAAGTAGTTTTAATAGTCTTGCTATAAATCCTCTAACCAGGTGACTCAAGTTCATTGAGTTCTTTAAATCCTCTAGTAGGGTAACCTTTAATAGGGTTTCAACCTATAACAGGTTATATATCCATCCCTTAATCGAATGATCTTTAACACAATCGGTTCCTAGTAGAACCTTATTGTAAAGTCTTTCACCGGACTAGGCTCCTAACAGAGCAAGCTTCAAAAGAGTTCAAAAACAAGCTTGTAGGTATTCATCCCCATCATGGTTTTTCCCATTTGGGTTTCCACGTGAAAAATATACGTGTCATGAGTTGTGCATTTTTCATGTGATGATTAAGTATTCTTTGTTTAAGTGATTATGCATGTAGACCTAATGGTTATGGTATTGTTGACACACCACATGCATATGTTTATGGGTGAAGTAACTATCAAGTATTAAATGTATTTGAAGTGTTTAGACTTACCAGTCTATGTTGTCTAAAGTCTTACTGTGTTTAACCAGTATTTCCATGGTTAAGATTCAGTAATGAAGACAATCGGTTAGTATTGTTTTAGCTTGATAAGTTGTTGGAATTTGTCTGTACTAATTCACCCCCCCTCTAAGTACCAATTAGGGTATCTATTATTCATTATTATTCATCAATTGGTATCAGAGCAACTCAAGGTCCTTGGTGACATAAGCTTAACCGCTTGAGGTAAAAGATCCTACCTTAATGATGAAGAGGGAAGGTCCTAAGTTCAATAGAGATAACTTCAAAATATGGAAGGACAAAATGAAAATCTATATCAAGAGTTTGGGTGCTCAACACTGGAGCTATGTTGAGAATATCTATGTTATTCCCACTAGCACCTTAACTGATGATCAGAAAAGAGAGATTCAAGAAAATGGGCAAGTCATGGAAGCCCTTATTAGCAGTTTGTCTGATATTGAGTTCATTGATGTACAAGATAAGGACACTCCTAAAGATGTATGGGATACATTGGAAACTATTTATGGTGGTGATGAGCATGCAAAGTAAGCTAAGGAAGAGAGGCTTAGAGGAAAATTTGAAGACATGAGGATGGTTGAAGGTGAGACCATTCAGCAATATGGCATAAGAATCAAGACTGTTGTTGGAGATATCAAGAGCACTAGTGGAACAATTGATGATGCCACCGTTGTTAGTAAAGTCTTGAGATCATTGTTACCGGTCTATGTAATTAGAGTTTCTACTATTTAGGAACTAAGGTCTATTGACAAAACCAAGATATCCTTAAACTCTATCATTGCGAAGTTAACTGCATATGAGTTGAATAGCTATGATGGCAATGTTCAGAAGACTGAGTCAGCTTTTAGAGAATTTGTTGCACCAACCAAAAAAGGAAAAGAAGAAAGTACTAGTTATGAATCCATGCAAAGCAGAGGTATGGATGATGAAGAGATTCTAATGGAGTTTGAAGCTCTTCTTTCCAAGAGACTTCCAAAAGGTACTGGAAAATACAGAGGTAAGTTTCCTTTGAAATGTTTTTCCTACAATAAGATAGGACATATAGTTGTTAACTATCCTAACAATGAGAATAAGGATAAACTGGAGAGGTTTAGAAAGTATAAAGGAGGAAATAGAAGAAATTGTCTTGTTGCAGTGGATGAAGGTGTTACTGATGAAGAATCTGAGGATGAAGAAAATGAAGACATAGTATTTGTAGTTGTAAAGGAAGAAGTGTCTGACAAGAAATCACTTGTCTCTCGCATTGACAACTCTAATGAGTGGATAATTGATAGTGGTTGTTCTGACCACATGACTGGTGATTGGAGAAATTTTTTTGTCTAGAGAAGAATATGATGGAGGTGTTGTCAAATTTAGCAACGATGCACCATGTTTGGTGAAAGGTAAAGGATCCATCTCACTGAATGGAAAGAGCAGTGCAGATGATGTCTACTGGGTAGAAGGTCTTAAGCATAACCTATTGAGTGTTTCTTAGCTAAATGATAAAGGACTCATTCTAGAGTTCAAAGACGGAGTCTGCAGTATAATTGGAAAAAGTGGTGAACTTATTGCCACTAGTAAGCAGACCAGAGGTAACCTGTTTTAGTTGAATGCCAAGATAAGTCGGTGTCTGATGGTGAAGTTTGATGATAGTTGGATATGGAATAGGAGACTTTGTCATATGAACTTTGATAATATTGTAAAGGCTAGTAAGATCAAGGTAGTAAGAGGATTGCCTTTGCTGAACAAACCAGAGAATTCTTTGTGCAGAGAATGTCAACTTGGGAAAATGTCTTCCTCAACTTTCAAAGGTAAATCTTTTTCAGTAGAAAACTTACTTGATCTTGTGCATACTAATTTGTGTGGTCCTATGAAAACTAGAAGTATTCAGGGAGATAGGTATTACATTATTCTTACTAATGACTACTCAAGAATGATGTGGGTCACATTCTTGAAAGACAAGTATGAGGTGTTTGGAAAGTTTAAAGCCTTTAGAGAATTAGTAGAGAAGGAAAGTGGTCAAAAGATAAAATTCCTAAGAACTAATCAAGGAGGTGAATTCACTTTTGATGAATTCAACAAGTACTGTGAAAATAACAGTATCAAGAGGTAGTTGTCTACTCCTAGGACACCACAATAGAATGGCATAGCAAAAAGCAATAATAGGACTGTAGTTGAAGCAGCTAGAACAATGTTGATCCAAGAAAAGGTTGCTCACACTTTTTAGAGAGAAGTGGTGAGCACTACAGTCTATGCTATGAACTAGGCACTCATCAAGAAAGGTAGAGTTAATACCCCTTATGAGTATTGGACCGGGAAAACTCCCACTGTGAGTTATTTTAAAGTGTTTGGTAGTAAGTGTTATATCAAGAGAAGTGAGCATCTAAGCAAGTTTGATGCTAAAAGTGATGAAGGGATATTTCTGGGATATTCCACTAAGAGAAAAGTTCTCAAGTGCTACAACAATAGAATGCAAAAAATTGTTGAGAGTATCAACGTTAGGGTTGATGAATTCCCTAAGGAACCTAACGAAACCTGCAGCAAAGAAGTGGAAGATGAACTGGGTATAGCCTTCTGGGAAACGGTAAAGAAAGAAACAAGTAAAGATCTCAGTGTTCCGGTAGAAGCTGTAGTAGGTGGGGAAGAAGAAGTAAGTGAAGAAGAAAAGGAAAAGCTCGCGGAACCAACTAGATTCATTCCTAGGTATGTGAAACTACATCATGATCCGAAGCAAATCATAGGAGATAAAGATGCAGGGATACTCACAAGAAGAAAGGTGAAAGAAAACTTGCATGATTTCTAAACTAGAGCCTAATACTTCCAGAGAAGCACTTACAGATGAAGACCAGATTAAGGCAATGGAAGAGGAGCTAGACCAGATAGAAAAGAATGCAACATGGTCCTTGGTACCCAGACCAGAACACAAGAATGTCATAAGTACCAAATGGGTCTTCAGGAATAAGCTAAATGAAGAAGGCATGGTTGTAAGGAACAAGGCAAGATGTGTATGCAAAGGATATGCTCAAGAAGAGGGAGAAGACTATGGAGAAACATTTTCTCTTGTGGCTAGACTGGAAGGTGTCCAAATGCTACTTGCATTTGCAATATTTAAGGTATTTAAGGTTTATCAGATGGATGTGAAGTCTATGTTCTTGAATGGAATCCTAGAAGAGGAAGTGTATATTGAGCAACCGGATGGGTTTGCCTTATCTGAAGATAGTAACATGGCGTGTAAATTACACAAAGCCCTGTATGGATTAAAACAAGCACCTAGGGCATGGTATGAATGGTTACACTCTCATCTTGTGAAGATAGGATTTCAGAGAACAAGTGAGGATAGCAACATCTACCTAAAATTTGAAGGTGATCAGATTCTGATCTGTGAAGTATTTGTAGATGACATAATCTTTGGAGGAGATGATAAAATGAGTCATGCTTTTGTAGATGAAATGAAGAAAGAGTTTGAGATGTCTCTGATTGGAGAGATAAAGTTTTTCATTGGTTTACAGATTCTACAAATGAAAGAGGGTATCTTTATTACCCAGTCCAAGTATGTCAAAGAGGTATTGAAGACCTTTGGCATGGAGGAGAGTAAACCGGTTGGCACACAGATGGTGACTGGTTGTAAACTGACAAAGGAAGATGATTCAGTGTTAGTAAATGAGAAGGATTACTGGTCAATGATCGGTAAGATGCACTATGTGGTGCACAGCAGACCAGATATTGCTCATGTTGTGGGCATAGTAGCTCATTTTCAAAAAAGTCCAAGAGAATCCCACTTGGTAGTTGTCAAGCAGATTATTAGCTATCTGTAAGGAATAGTTGACTATGGATTGTGGTATCCATATAATGGTGACTTTAATCTCAAAGCATATACCGATGTCCATTGGGCAGGTAATGTGGATGACCAGAAAAGAACAACCGGTGGAGCATTCTTTCTTGGTGGAAGACTACTCTCGTGGACGAGTAAGAAGCAGAGTTGTACTTCCTAGTCTACAACTGAAGTAGAATATGTGGTAGCATTTATGAACTGCACTCAAGCAATCTGGATGAAACATGTATTGGAAGGTTTCACAGTACCTATATCTGAATTGGTGAATATATTTTGTGACAACACAAGTGCAATAAATATTTCCAAGAATCTGGTATTGCATGCTAGAGCTAAGTACATTGAGCTTAAGTATCACTTCTTGAGAGAAAAAATTCAGAATAAGGAGGTTGTACTAGAACATGTTTCCAGTAAGGAGCAGGTAGCAGATATATTCACTAAGCCCTTACAAATAACTACATTTACTTATTTGAGAGGTGAATTAGGGGTTCTTCCCCTTCATGAAGTCAACTAAAGTTGTGTGCTCCACATCAGTTAGGTACTACAGTGTCAAATCTTTCAGGATTGATATGTTAAAGGATGCTACTCCATAGGGGGAGCAACATAGTGAAGAATGGAAGCTTGTGCCTCCACTTTGGAATTGTTGTCAAAGGGGGAGAAGATATCTAATGTATGGGGAGAAGATATCTGATGATGTATAATACACTGGTCTATGATGTCTACAATTGCAATGCTACACTAAGTATTGCCATCAATGCCAAAGGGGGAGAATGTTGGCATATGACGAACCGACATGATTGATATGATGATAATGTATGTTGTCATTGATATCAATAAGTGCAAGTGAACTAGTATGCATATTGGAAGAAGTTGGTGAACTGGTATAAAGAGATGCAGTGAATCGGTGTCGGGGTTTCACTGAGTGTGACTACCGGTTGGTAGTCTCAGCTCTAGGGTTTTCGGTTTGGCAATATCGCTTGTACGATGCAACTGATGACATTCTATGATGATTTAACTAAGAGATGAAGATGAGATCGTGATGCCACGTCAGCTTTGTGCACGTGAAGGATTTCCCTAAGGATCTTGCATGTGAAGATCAACTGCATTAAATATCTACCTCGGGAATGAACATTCTTCTTAGCAGTATGAGAAGAAAGCGTGATGAGTTACTGATTTATATGTGTGGTGAAAAATGGACAATGCAGATTGTCTTGTTATCTTTTTGAAATTGTATTGCTCTATGTAAAGTGTTTGGATGGTCAAGATTGGACCACTTGTATTGTAAACCTAAAAAGCTTAGGGTTTAGGGTTTATGCTACCGACCTAATTGTTGTCTATAAGGTTGATGATGTTTGTTATTGTGAGTTGTTGGCAAATGTTGTGTGTGTATCCAAGTGATGAGATGCTTGCCAGACCAGTAAGAGAAAACTGTAGAGTGTGATTATAGTGTAGAGGAACTGAAAAGGATCAGCCTTAGCATACAGTGTTGTTATCGGATCAAAGCTTTACCTGTTGTCTTCTAACCATTTCAACAGAAGGAAAATCTCTTTGTCAGGTAGCTTTAACAAGATTGTTGTAAATCCTCTAACCAGGTGACTCAAGTTCATTGAGTTCTTTAAATCCTTTAGCAGGGTAACCTTTAACGGGGTTTCAACCTTTAATAGGGTATATATCCATCCCTTAACTAGGTGATATTTAATAGGATCGGTTCCTAGCAAAACCTTATTGTAAAGTCTTTAACTGGACTAGGCTCCTAATAGAGTGAGCTTCAAAAGAGTTCAAAAACAATCTTGTGGGTATTCATCCCCACCATGGTTTTTCCCATTTGGGTTTCCACATGAAAAATCTGTGTGTCATGAGTTGTGCATTTTTCATGTGATGATTACGTATTCTTTGTTTAAGTAATTATGCATGCAGAGCTAATGGTTATGGTAGTGTTGACACACCACATGCATATGTTTATGGGTGAAGTAGCTATCAAGTATTAAATGTATTTGAAGTGTTCAGGCTTACCAGTCTATGTTGTCTGAAGTCTTACTATGTTTAACCAGTATTGCCATGGTTAAGATTCAGTAATGAAGACAACCGGTTAGTGTTGTTTTAGCTTGATAAGTTGTTGGAAAGTTTTTGTCTGTACTGATTCACCCCCCCTCTCAGTACCAGTTAGGGTATCTATTGTTCATCATTATTCATCAGTTTCAAGATGTTGTTGGTGAGCGTGTTAGAGACTTGGTGTTTGGAGATAATTCCTAAAGCATGTCAACCTATACTTGGTCGTGGTTGATCTAGGTTATGGACCGACATTAATGTAACGTGTGGATAGGACCTATTGATGTATTTACGAGATGTCTTATGTGTTGATATTACTTGTTTGGTCTAAGTCAGACATGGTTTGTAATTATGTTATTAGTTTATTATTTGGTGGCTGACCTGATTATTTATGGTCAAGCATTTGTATATATAGATGTAAGATCTCATTGTAGATCATCATGGTTAATGTAAGAGGTTGTGGTCAAGGAATTTAATTTGCAAATAATGTAATATCATTCATGCAGAGGAGTTGGTCAATCATTTGGAGATCGAATTGGGTTGTGTAAGAGGATTTAGTTCTCCGCTATTGAGCTTAACCAGAACTGTACTCAGGCATAGGAGATGCTATCTTTTGCAGTTCAACACTTCTTTGGATTGTAATATGGATTTATATGTAATCAGTGAGGCTCCTTTTGTGATGAGCAGTGTGCTCTAGGTTGTTGGCCTTCATGCAAGTGTAGGCCCCTTCATTGTAATTCACATACTTATAGCATAAGTATTATCTAACTATGGGTAGGATTCCCACCGTGGTTTTTCCCTTAACCGAGTTTTCCACATACAAATCTTGGTGTTGTGTGGATGGCTTTTATTCTATTATTATTGTTTATGCTTAATTGGTTTATCTACTATACTGGTATTAATATTTTGGGTTCTGGTATTAAAGTTTTAAATTTCTTATGCTTCTGGTAATCTATGACAATGGATTCACCTCCCCATCTCAGTTATCTTCTGGTTAGTTGAATTGTCTAACAATTGGTATTAGAGCTTTGGTCCTCACTGCAGAAAGGTTAACCACTTGAGGAAGATCCTATGGTGACTAACAGTTCAAGTTCATCCAGTTCTTCTGGACCTATCTTTCGAAGGGATATATCAAGGTTTGAAGGAACAAACTATACAGTATGGAAGATTTGGAGGGAGACTCATCAGAGATGTCTTGGCAAGGAGATTTGGGAGATCACATAGAATGGTGTCACACCCTATAATCCGAGATCTAGCAATCCTCCTCTGGTAAATCTGGACAAGGAGCTTGAGAATGACTATAGAGCAAGAGAAGCCCTCTTGTGTGTACTTTCTAATCAGCAAATAATGGGATTAATCAACAAATCATCTGGAAAGGCTATATGGGATAAGTTGTAGAATCTTAATGAAGGTGACCCTACAGTGAAGATTGCTAAACTTGATGGTTACCGGGTGAGATATGAAAACCTGAAGATGGAAGAAGATGAAAGGATTACAGCATTCATGGAAAGGGTAAATGAGATTGCTATGGGAATTCAATGTTGTGGTGGAACTCTGAGCAAAGATGAAATTGTTTCTAAAGTCTTGAGAGCCCTACCACTAGCTTACAAAATGAAGGCTATTTATATCAATGAATTGAGGACAATGGCTAACACATATGTCAACAGAGATACTTTGGTTGGGAAACTATCTTCTTTTGAGCTTGAGGAATTTGGACCTTCTGGAGCTGTGAAGACTGAACCTGCTTTTCATGCATCTACATCTACAACCGGTGAGAAAGACTGGAAAGCTTTATATGAAAAAGAATTAGAAGATATTAAGAGAGAACATGATGAGTTTGAGCAACTTGAAGCACTATTTGCTAGAAGAGTATCGAAAGGGCTAGTGGGAAGTAAGTATGAAGGAAAAGCACCTTTTAAATGTTTTGCATGCAATAAGATAGGTCATTTTTCATCTAGATGCTCTAAAAGGAATTCAAGATTTGAAGAAAGAGTTAACAGATCATTTAAGCCTAACCTTGGTTATCAAAAAAAGTATAGATTCAAGAAAAATAGAGACAAATCATGCTACATAGTGGATGAGGAAGGCATTATTGATTCAGATGATGAACCGACAGAAGACTCTACTAGTGGATCTAGCAATGGGAAGGAATGGGTATTCTTGGCTATCAAGGAAGATGATCTGGCACTGGAAGAGAATGTACCTGAGGAGAAGGCACTTGCTGCTAAAATTGAGGACAAGGATGAATGAGTAATTGACAGTGGTTGTTCACATCATATAACTAGAGATAAAGGGAATTTTTTATCTTTGTAAGAATTTGATGGTGGACTAGTTAGATTTGGACATAACAAGGCATGTATGATTAAATGAAAAGGAACTATATCATTGGATGGTAAGAACAATACTAAAAATGTTTATTATGTTGAAGGTTTGAATCATAATCTTTTGAGTGTAGGACAATTGGTAGATAAGGGATTTTAATTACAGCTCAAGGATGGAAAATGCAAAATCATTAGCAGGTCTAGCTTGGAGATTGCAACTGGTACACAAACAAAAGGTAATATATTGTTGGAAATTGACACTCATTGGAATCATATGTTGTCATTGATGGCAACAAGATTCTATTGAAGGCATATACTGACACTTGGAGGCATACACTGGCGGATACTGGCATTGAGTATTCAGGGTCATCACCGGCACTAGCACCGCCATCCAGCATTTCAGTGAAGTCGACATCAGTCTGGATCTAAAAGGTTCTATTGTAAAATTATTTTGTATTGTAAGCCGACATAAGGCATATTGTTTGTAAGGGTATATAAATCAGTCTGTTAGGTCATTTTGAGAGAGAGTGATATAGGAGAAAATAGAAGGACTGTTTGATGCCAAGGATATGTATGTAGATAATTTGTATGCAAATGTAATATCATGCTATGATCAATAGATAGTTTGAAAAGAATTCTTGGAGGAAGAGGAGATACTAGTAGAAGGTTCAGGGTTTATGAACTAGTACAGAACAAAGCTTTAACCAGAACTCTTTTTGGCATTGCAGATGCATTTTGTGAGTTCACCAATACTGTTTTATTTCAGTAGAAGCTTGTAGTCAGTGAGACTCTTTTGTGTTGAGAAGTGTGCCTTCCTGCATGTGCAGGCCCCCATGTTATGTAATATCTTTCATATGACTAGTGAATTGATATTGTGGGTCACAAATGTAATGCCCCGCCAGGAAACCCCGAAGGGATTAAGCCATAACACAAGAATAGAGTGCAATAAAAAAAATTTTAAAGTTACACCACATTAAGATACAACAAGATATCAAAGATTCAGATTACATAGCGGAAGACAACAACTAACTCCTAAAGAGTTTCCCAACGAGATTACTTAAATCACAATTCAATTAACTCACACAATTAATCCAATAAGCTGATTATCTTAATAACGAGATAATTCATATTCAGGATAATTTCTTTCAGAAGATGGAAATATAAATCACAAGCAAGGATTCATCCATTAAGATCTATTCATAATCTTCATTCAAGCTTTTCATTTAAAATTACAAGCCATACATCTAATATTCTAACACACTAGAATTTCGTCAAAATCATATGAGATCTTTTCAAGCATACTTAATTTCTTTAATAACAACTAAATATATTCCATTACTCTAAGTTACATTCTTTCATATTCCATCATATTGCATTTTAAAAGACGATTACATACAAGCATCAACGATAAATCTCATCTAAACCACTTACGCATTCGATCAACATGACATTCAAGAAAGAACTGCATATAAACATTTAAGGTTAATTCCATTCATCCACTTAACCATTTTAAACATAAGCTAATCATACATGATAAAGCTCAATAAAGGAAACATAAGAGAATACATCACATAACACCATAATGATCTCGGAGTTCACCCCTAAAGGGCTACATCTCTGGGTCTGCTCAACTGCAAGACCCCTCTGATAATTAATAAAGTTATGAATACAAGAGGTTACACCGATTACAATCCGGCCATGAAGGCGATACATAAACAATATACAAACGACCACATCGGTCAATTAATACATAAACGATCCCTGAAAAGAATAGGATCCAGCTGAACATAATCAAAGCTAATACAAAGGTCCAGAAGAGCATCCACAAGACTGAGCCATCACCACCCAAGGTCTAACATGAAACCGATACTCACAAGGGCAGAGACAAAAGGACGACCCACAAAGGTACTCCTAACAGGACAAAACGACAACACACTAGCGAACGTAGGGACAGGTGTCATCACACAACATGGTATGGTTACCATGGCAAGTCTTCATAGGTCCCGGCCCCATACACTGGGTTACCCTGGCAACCTAATCCGAGCTTCCGGCCCATCCAAGCCTCGTGTGGACCCACACATCCTCTCGTGAAGACAAGGATGGTGGTTTGCCATTTCAGGCCTTCTCACAGCATGTCAAGTCTGTGTTAGCACTCGTCCCATGTGTGAGGCACATTATCTTATTTAGAGATTACATTCTAATCTACTTAGGTTATCACTTATTAGACTCACTTCCGACGGGTTACCCAGCAGCCACTTTGGGCGCGGCCCCCAATCGAAAGCCACTTTCCCATACGACACTAAACTAAACTCAAACGAACTCAAAAACCAAGGAATAGACATGGTCAGACGAACGGAGTTCAAGAAGGAAAAACAATCGTCTGGTCAAACACGACTCATAGATGCACACTTACTAACGGTACTCTAACTAGAGACCTGACAAACTAAGGTCAACCATGAATCATCATTCGACTCACACAAAGAGGATTTGATCAAAATGACACTACCACAATACAACAGTCAACTCGGAATCAAGGACTGAAACAGGTACCCCAAGCCAAGCCATACGACAGGGTCCTATCAAACAAAGCACTCTTGCCATTTCATAAGTAAAGGCGAATACAGCAATTAAACTCGCAAAGGCAATAAACAGAAAAGACAATATCTAACAGATACAATCTTTCCGAACTGATCTAAACATTAAAAGTCGATCAAGTTTTCTACATGATCTAAAACAGATTACAGTTATCTACCTCATCAAGGGATAAGTTGTTCTTGGTTTTCTAACTCTTTAAGGTTCAAAGCATAGAACAGACATATAAGGCCATAAAGAGTTTTTAAACCAAATTCATATTAATAAAACTCAGATAACCATTAATCAATTAAACAAGGTATTTAATCTCCAATCAAAACGTCATTAACATACTGGTCCAAAACCGACCTCTACAGTTTCGCATTTTTCAAACCCAGATGCATAATACGGATCACGGAAATATAATTATAAAAAGAGGATCTAATGAAGATAATCATTTCCAAAAGCATATTGTTTCAGTTTCCAATGATCAATGGTAAATTATCTCACTTACTTCTCGATTACTCAAATGATATGTTCTAAGATAATATTTAACATCATCAATTAGTAATTACATTGTATTTCAACGATTTTCCAATAACATATTATTCTCTATTTTGTTTTTAAAAAATACTACCTTAATTAGCCAAATGCCCTAATCAGCTAGAAGGTAAGATCTAGATTTAGTAATCCAAGATCAATCAGAATGAAATCAATGATATTCAATGGCGAAGATTCACAGTTTCAGAACTTAATCAGGAAGAGAGCATAAATCATGAAATGAGATTGAATAGTGATTAACCTATAAACTCCGTTATAAAATTAATCAATACCAAATTTACATTTATCATGATATTGCCTTCTTAATCATAATTAAGAACAATTAAAACTTAGCATTAAAAATCACTTACATTAAAATGATATTAAAATCATATGCATTTTTTTGAATACTAAAAAAAAATACATTAAACAAAACCATTTTATAAACTATGTTCTTTTAAAAAAAAAAAAACGCATTTAAAGCGTAGGCAAGGGCGGGCCGTGCCCTAACCCTAGCCAAGGAAGCTCGCAGGCGGCGCTCACGGTGGTGCCCGCAGGTGCCGCGGCACCCTGCGGCCACCGCGGCCCTTGCGGCCACCGCCGTGAGCCGCAGTCACTGCGGTCTGCAAACAAAGGTAGGGAAAGGGGCGGGGGGAGAGGGGAGGAGGAGCGGGTGGAGCTCCGTTCCCCGCCCTCCACCCCAAACCAAGGTTTCGATTTATAAAACTCGCCCAGGCCGAAACAAAAACAAACGCCCGGGCCGCATTAAAAAAATATATATTTCTCCTTATTTTTTTTGAAAACACAATTTGGTTCCAGATAAAAAAAAAACACGCACAGGGATAAAAAAAAATATATATATTTTTTTGATTCAATACACAGTCCGAACTTCCAAAACAAAAACGCCCAAATGAACCGAGTAAATTTCGGTTGAATATGAGTTCAATTTAAAAGAACTAGGTTTTGGTACCATGTTTTCTTTGATAATTTTCATTCTCTCCAAACACAATGGGGTTTTCCAACACCCAAACAGCAATGAGGAATAACACATCTCAATAAAATCTCCAGCCAAACTCATAATGGACAATCAAAATGATTTTTCAATAACAAATTCATTTCTTTCAACCAGAACAGTAAATTCTTTTGGCAACAAGAAAACAATTCAGAATCCTACCTTCATACGCAATCCTGGAATAGCTGAAGGAGAGCCCACCTGCCAGATCCAGCATCATTCCTTTCCAAAACCCCCAATTTCATTCCCAATTTTCTTTCCAACCAAAAATTCTCCAAAAATGTCCATCCTCCAATTTTCCCCAAATTTTGGGTTATATGGAAGAGTTGACCAAAAATTCTATTTTTGGAATTAAAAATTTTTATTTAAAAATAATTCCCTAGATTTAATCCTTTCTAACTAAAGCAATAAATTAACTTGCTTTCTAATTCCAAAAACGATTTTCTCAATTAACTGAAATTTAATCTTTCTAATTTCAAAAGCCAACAGAATACAATCAACCTATTGCGATAAACTACAAAACTTTCTTTTCAACAGCATATATAAAATGCATTTAATATTCAAAATCAGTCATTTAATCGAACTTACTCCCAATTTAAAACGAGCAAACCAATATCAACGAAAATCGCATAACGAAATCCCGATTACTTTATTCCATTAATCTCTAATGCACAAATACATAATTAATCAAAATAATTACTACAGACTAATTAATCAATTTAACCATGCACCCCAAGCACGCAAACCGAGAAGGTCAACCAAACAGACGACTCGCAAACCCAAACAAAAAGGGATAACCGACGACGACTGGCGATGCTCACTTGAGCATGACTAAGGTCAACTAGGGTCTTACGACCACCTAATCCAACTCTAAGGATTAAAGAGGTACACTCAAACCTGCAAATCCAGGTGAAGACAAACCTCGCACTCATGCGGCGTTGTACCTGAAATTTCCTGCAACCAAGAGTCATACATGCATACATATATAAACTTAATGAAAGCGTTAGCTCAATATTAATACCACGAAATAGGTACACAAAACAACTTGCATACAACTAGTGTGAAACCACATCAATAGCTATGCGTTAATTCAACATCTGACTATAACATAATATTAAGATAATCTAACTAAGATTAAACCAAGATTAGAGATTGATTAGGGCAGGGGTACTACAACAAATCCCACTGTGGTTTTTCCTCTTTGAGGTTTTCCATGTATAAATTATGTGTGTTATGATGTTCATTCATGTGGCTGGTTTATTTGGTTCATGTTATATGTTTCTTCATTTATCGGTTTATATGTGTATGTTATAAAAGGTTAAAATCTTGTGTTATCGACAGAACACTGATTCACCCCCCCCTCTCAGTGTTCTTGGGTTCATTGTATTCCAATAATTGGTATCAGAGCTTGGTACCTCGGAGGAAGTTTAATAGCTTGAGGAAGATCCTGAAACCGGAATCATTGAACATGGCTATGGAGAAGCAACTTGAGATGGCACTTGAGGACTATGATGCTAAAAGGATGAAGAACCTAAAACTGCAAGATGAACCAAATTCTGCTAATGAATTCATTCTTATTCTTTGAGAAAGGTTATCATCTACTCAAGCTAAGAGAAAGGAACTTTTGCAAAACTAGGATGATGAAGAGAAAAATGCACTTAAGGAACAATGTCGGAAGTTGATTCAAGCAAACATGCTTATGAAGAATGAAATACAAGACCTGACTATGACGTTATCAAAATATATTGAGGAAAGAAAGAAAAAGGAAAAAAATATTGTTATATCTCTGAAGAACAAATTTGATGAATGTGGTAGATTGACTCATGAGAATAATTTGTTGAGAACTGATTTGATACACTCTCGGAATAATGAACAAGAGCTTGAAAGACAAATAACAACTCTGAGAGATTATATGACTACTGCAAGTGAGCATAAAGAAAAATTCAAGATTAGTGTTGCACAGTTGGATGACTTATTGAAAAGACAAAGGCAGAGTGAAGATTCTAGAGGACTTGGATTTGTACAAGGTGAAAGCTCTGGTACTGCAAATGAAGATCAGACAACTAGTATGCAGAACTCATCAGACCAGAGGAAACTGGCAAGGCAATCTAATGCTTATAAATTCAATGGTAGATGTTTTGTTTGTAATAAATTTGGGCATATGGCTAGACAGTGTAGAAATAGAGCAAATCAAAACTACAATTCAATTCCCGGTCAATGCACAAATTGCAAGAAATATGGTCATCAGTCAGAAGATTGCAGGATGAATGTTAAATGTCATGCATGTTGAAAGTTTGGTCATTTGGCTAATCAATGTAGGTCAAGGAATGACACTGGATATGTCAAAGCAATTCAAAAGAACAATGTTATATGTTATGTATGCAATAAAATAGGTCATATTGCTAAGTATTGTAGAAGAAAGTCTACAGCGATTAGCAATGATAAAGCAAATGAGAAAGGAAAGCATAAAGTAGATTAAATACAACAAGATCACACCAAGAGATGGGTTGGAAAATCTGAAGAACCATGTGGAGATGCAACTACACCGGTAACTGCACTTGTAACTCCACCGATAGACTAGAGCACTCTTGCACCAGCAGGAAATTCAACTGGTAACTTTCATTTCTTCTATCACTTCTGATTTTGATCCAAAGGATAATCAACCTCTTGCAATCAGAAGGGTACAGAGGAAGAAAACTGACAAGCCTCTAGTAGAGTAGAAGAAGGTGGAACCTAGTTAGAAAGGTAACAATTACACCCACACCTCCGACAAGGAAACCTACTCAGAAGAGTCAGCCTACTCCATCCGCTCCTACAACTCCCGGCAAGAAGAAAAAGAGTGATGAAGTGACTGAATCTGGTAAAATAACTTGTGTTGAGTTAATTGATGAGATAACTATAGATGGACTATTGAAAAATGTGTCAAAATTCTATGAAGATTTAGAAGATAATGAGCAAAATGAAATAGAAGAAGCAATCATGTTATATCTACACATATATAAGGCTTTGGTAGAGATTTTGAAATAAATTCCTTTATCATTATACAATAAGTTAGATGCAAGGAGATTAGATACAATTAGAAGGGACAGGGAAATCAAATAAGTTGAACATTATAATATGTCTGGCTCTATAAATAATGAGGAAATGAAAAGATGTATAGATGTTGCTAATAGAATAGTCTTTAGCAGCAAAAACTAGCAAATAGGCCTAACGATGGGTAGAGTAAATGAGATAGTAAATGAGACCAGAGATGGTTGGACCAAATTCTTCCAAAAAGAATCCTAATTTTCTCACCTCTCAAGAAGAATTTGCTAAGGCAACAACTCCCACCACTCTGGACAAATTTAAAGGGAAAGGAATTTTGGGAAGTTTGGTTCAAATTTTGAGTGAACTGACAATTAAACCCAAAACTGATGAGAGTGTATAGACTAAACTGGTAGAGACTACATTTGTGCAGTTTGGGCAAGATAATATAGATAATATACATGTTACAGATAAAATTATGGATAATAATCCACCGACAGTAACTGATACTTTCCCCTGCAAAATCTTTGACAATTGACACTTCTCAAGTTGAGAAGAAATCAATTACAGAGATGATTCCCATAGAGCTAATGATGATGGCTACTCAGAAGCTAATGAAGGAGGGATCTACAGACAAAGGAATAATAGATCAATCAATAACAGTTTTGCATAGATTGATTCCTGATTGTATGATTGAAAATTAAGCAAGCCCTTCTGGCAAGCTTAAGGTATTAATAGAACACATATCTAAAAACTTTCAGTCATTGCAGCCAATTTTAGACAAGAAAGCACTTGAAAGATTTACTCTGGCCAAGAAAGCAGCTTTTGACCATATTATTGAGACAGAGAAGAAGAAGGTTGAAGAGAAACTTGTACTCATTGAAAATTCTTTGAAATAGTGTACTAACATCTACAAGGTCTATTGTAATATACAAATTCTTATAGCTAATGTAGATCAGAGGTTAAAGGAATTACATGAAAAGATAGCGAATATTGTTAATTCTTTTGATTGACTAACTTCCCTTACAACTTCCATTGATGGACAAATTTTGACCTTGGAGAACCAAGTTTTTTCTTTTGAAAAGGAAAGAGACAAGATCATTCGGAGAGCAAGGAGTCTTAGAGGTTTGGTGAGTCCAAGATTGGATTCACTCGATGTACATAAGAGAGAATGTATGGATATTCTTGCAAAACTAACACCAGAAGAATTCACTGAGAAAGAAACACTATAATATAAACTGAGTGGACTTTTATCCATATCTGAGACATTCAAAACTGGCTGGGATACCTATGTACAGTTGCTAGAGAAAGCTTACTTGGAAATTTTGAGATTGGTCAAGCTCCGATAAAGTTTTTGTAATTATTCTTTAATTATTTCACCGGTCTTTGGAATTGATGCCAAAGGGGGAGTATATGTATGTGAAAAATATGTATGTAATCCTAAGGGGAGGATAGGAAGAATATATTGCTAACAGGGTCAACCAACTCACTGGGAGCATGATTCCTTTTTCAGTTGAAGCAACAGGGAATCCATTTTTCACATTAGTGTTGCCATCAATGCCAAAGGGGGAGATTATTGGCAATTGACACTCATTGGAATCATATGTTGTCATTGATGGTAACAAGATTCTATTGAAGGCATATACTGCCACTTGGAGGCATACACCAACAGATACCAGCATTGAGTATTTAGGGTCATCACCGGCACCAGCATCTAGCATTTCAATGAAGCTGACATCAGTCTGGATCTGAAAGGTTCTATTGTAAAATCATTTTGTAATTATTGTATTGGGCCAACATTGTATATCTTTTGTATTGTAATCCAACATAAGTCATATTGTTTGTAAGGGTATATAAGTTAGTTTGTTAGTTCATTTTGAGAAAGAGTGATATAGGAGAATATAGCAGAACTATGTGATGTGAAGGATGTGTATGTAGATCATTTGTATGTGAATGTAATATTAGGATATGATCAGTAGATAGTTTGAAAAGCATTCTTCGAGGAAGAGGAGATACCAATAGAAGGTTCAGGGTTTATGAACCGGTACAGGTTAGAGATTTAACTGGAACTCTTTTTGGCATTGCCGATGCAATTTGTGAGTTCACCAGTACTGTTTTATTTCAGCAGACCCTTGTAGTCAATGAGACTCTTTTGTGTTGAGCAGTGTGCCTTCCTGCATGTGCAGGCCCCCATTCTATGTAATATCTTTCATATGGCTAGAGAATTGAGATTGTGGGTCACAAATCCCATTGTGGTTTTTCCTCTTTGAGGTTTTCCAAGTATAAATTCTGTGTGTTATGTTGTTCATTCATGTGGCTGGTTTATTTGGTTCATGTTATATATTTCTTCATTTACCAGTTTATATGTGTATGTTATAAAATGTTAAAATCTTGTGTTACTAGCAGAACACTGATTCACCCCCCCCCCCCCCCCTCTCAGTGTTCTTGGGTTCATTGTATTCCAACATATATTTCTTTTGAACTATGATGAGAAGACATGTTTGATTTACACAAATTGATGAGAGTTGACTATGGCATAAAAGACTGTGTCATGTAAATTTTTATTGCATTATGAAGATCAGTTCAACTAAGGTTGTTAGAGATATACCTAAGATTATGAAGCACTATAATCCGGTATGTAAAGAACATCAAATGGGTAAATAGGTCAGAACCTCTTTTAGGAGTATACAAGATAAATCAAATGATGTTCTTGATCTTATTCATACTGATTTGTGTGGCCCTGCTAGAGTTAAAAGTTTTCATGTTGATAGATATTTCATGATAATCATTAATGATTATTCTAGAATGATGTGGGTTACTTTTTTGAGAGAAAAATCTGAAGCATTTGAAAAGTTTAAAATCTTTAAGGATAAAGTGGAAATTGAGACAGGATTGAAGATTAAATGTTTGAGATCAGGTCATGGTAGAGAATTCACATCTGGTGAGTTTTATAACTTTTGTAATGAGCATGGTAGAAGAAGGCAATTTTTTGCTCCCCAGACACCTCAGTAGAATGGAGTTATGGAAAGGAAAAATAGAACTATCTTGGATGCTACTAGAACAATGATGATGGAAGCTAATCTACCTTATATCTACGGGAGAGAAGCAATGAGTATAGTGGTTTATATATTCAATAGAGTACATCAAAAGAGAAACCGATAAGACACCTTATGAATTTTGGTCTGGCAATACACCTATAGTTAAGTATTTCAGGATTTTTGGTAGTAATTGTTATATCAGGAGAGATGATACTATTGGGAAATTTGATCCTAGAAGTGATGAAGGCATATTTCTTGGTTATTCTAATGAAATTAAAGCATAAAGATATTATAACAAGAGATTGCAGAGAATTATGGAGAGTGCTAATGCCAAAGTAGATGAGTTGAACAGAAGTCAAATCAGAGTCTATGAGAAGGAACCGGCGGTGGAAATGATTATATCTGAACTGGTAGCACCTTTACCGAAATAGTGAGTTGAACCAGTTACTCCGGCAACATCAGAGAATTCTATAGTAACTAAAGAATGGGGAAGAGGAACAGAGATTCGGAAGACTCCCAGGTATGTGAGACTGAATCAAGGATAACTTTAAGAAACCACCCCCCGAGCAACTATGTAAAATGCTGGTGAATCAGACATTATTTTCGGGGGAAAATTTTCATATGGATGGCGAAAAAAAATTTCAAAATAGGGCAAAAAATTATTTTGTATTAGCGATTTTTTTCTAGGGTATGAAAATTTCATAAATTTCTGACGATTTATACCTTGTTCTATGGGGAAAATATATATTGTAGGAGGCGAATATTTTTGTTAAAAGGAACAAATATATAATTGTATGGGCGAAAGATTTTACTCTGAAGGGAAAATTATTTAAATGTATTGGCGATTTTTATCCATCACTTGAAAATTATTGAATTTGTTTTGGCAAATATTTTGTTATTTATGGAAAAATAAAAATTTATTGGCGATTTCATGAATTCATTGCCATTAATAGACAAGGCACATCACATCACATTGAGTCCGGACTCTGCATGATGTATCAATAAGCGTAGCCTCTTTGACACATGAAGGATGAAACATACCTAAAATCCATCAATGATTTTAAACCGTTTGATGATCGTAGATCAATGGCTCAATTTTTATTTCGGTCCAATTTTTTGAAGAGAACATAGCTCACCAGAAAGTGCCCGGAATGGAATTGGATTCAATAGACACGTATCAAATTTCATGAATCGCGATTGATAATTTCGGTCTTTTAATATATATTTATTCACTTACTGCAATCCACTTTGTCCCCACGACTTCCAATGTGGTACTTGCCAACTTGGTACTGGTTTATAGTTGTTTCCAATTTCGCACACTCGTGCTTTTATGGGAAAGATTTGCAAAGATACGAAAAATTTAAAAAAATTTAAAGTAATTAATACGGTTAGAGAAGTAATTATTATAATCAAGATCTTTATTTATATAGGATCTCTTCTTCTTTCATCTTCAATTAGCCTTTGCCATTTGGTAGATAAATCGTCGGAGCTCACGGTATTTAAATTCTTCCTCTGGTTTAGTTTTATAGGCTTAGGTTGTTTAATTTGTTAATTTGTTTTCTCAAGATGGACACTCCCATCTGCTTGAGAAGCGTTTCTGCAGAGGACTAGAGGGCCTTTCTAGGCTCCATTAATGACCAAACCCTCCAATCAGTCTGCAAGGAGGTCGGGTCGTTCACCAATGAGGCTATGTGGATAGTGCTGGGCAGAGAGTTTCTGTGAAACGAAAATAGATACCGTTTTAACACAAACATTACATCCCAGTTCTTAGCATCTCTTCTAGACCTCGGAGGAGACAAGGTGGATATGTTGATGCTGTTGAGGAAGGTTTTTAAGGAAGACTTCTTTGGAGACGACGTTACTGTTGTCGTCCTTGCAGAAGTAGGGGTGGGGATCCCTTGGGCGGGTGAATTATCCAAGCTTCTCCTCCCTGACCAAACAGTGCCAGTGGCCAGGCAACCATTTCTCCTAAACTTGAATGCGGAGCACTTGATGCGCCATGAGAAATGGGCACAGATTGGCAAGGACTTCCTCTGGAAATGGTTGCTCCTAAATGACTTTCCAAACTACATGTGGCTTGAAGAATTCTCTCAACTTATGTTATCTGAAGAATTCTACATGGAAGGAGGGCTAGATTATTAGGGCAAAGTTGTAAACCATCCACTAGTTGTGCCCTAGCCCTGCCCCCCTAGGCCCCTAATAGTTTTTTTTTCCTATGTCCTCAAAACCTAATAGGCTCAGTGGCTCACTCATTTTGGCTTTTAAGTTTTTGAGGGACTCAAGTCTCACACGTAAAAATTGTAAATTTCCAAAGCATAAATATTAATGATAATTTTTCAAATTCCAGTTTGTTTTAGTTTGCCTCTTAGAGTCTTATGGATATAAAAATGCTTTCTATAATTCTATTTCATTTTTATTAATTAATTTTTTTCAAATTCTTTTTGTATATGAGCTACGTTATTTCAATTATTTGTTAAACAATGGAAATAAATTTAATATTGTGATCTTTTTTTTATGTAATGCTTCTTCCTCTATATTTAATATATAAAAAAAAAAATTAGTTTATTCCATTAATTATTTGTACATTGATTATGGTTGATTATAATTTTATAAATATATAGTTAAGATTTGAACTAAAACTCCAACTTACTTATATTAAACTAAGTTTAAATTTACTTATTTTAGTTATATTAAACTTCCTTATTTTATTTATATTAAATTAAAATTTATATTAAACTAAATTTATGTTGAACTTTTATATATATTTTTAGTCTTTATTTATTTATTAAATTAAAATTTATATTACACTAAATTTATGTTGAACTTTTATATATATTTTTAAACTATTTTTTAAAATTATATATCGTAAACATATTTTTAAAGAATTTTGTTAAACCTTAAATTAATACACTAAATTTATGTTGAACTTTTATATATATTTTTAAACTATTTTTTAAAATTATATATCGTAAACATATTTTTAAAGAATTTTGTTAAACTTTAAATTAATGTTTTAGATTTAATATTGAATGTTTTCTTTTTTTTATTAAACTTTTACCTTTCAAATTGTATATCAAAATTTATATTTTTATTTATTTATTTATTTTATTCTAGAAACTAAGTTTTATGTTTTATACTATTTTTGAATTTTGAATTTTTACAAATAATATTAACATTATATTTAATAGTTATCTCAAACTATTGCACATCTTTAAAATTTAAATGTCTCTTATTATGGGACTGACGACATCTGACAACACTCAACAGATATCATCATCTGTTGGATGAGCAAAGATCAACGGCTTAGGGTGGATTTCAGCCCAAATGAGGGAAGTGAACACATTTGTGAGAACTTCACCTAGAATTGAACATTTTTAATTTAATTAAATATAATTATGTCTATAAAGCTCTTTTTCGAGTGAAAGTTTAAAATGATCAAATAGACTTAAAAAATAGACCCGAAAAGTAACATGAGTATGGTGACGTGCCAAAAAAATGACAGAAGTTATGGGACTCATGACATCTGAAAACAAGTACCATCATTCGTTGGATGAACAAAGATCAACGACTTAGGGTGATTTCGGCCCAAATGTGGGAAGTGAACACATTTGTGAGAACTTCATCCGGAATTGAACATTTTAAATTTAATTAAATATAATTAAGTCTATAAAGCTCTTTTTCGGGCGGAAGTTTAAAATGATTAAACAGACTTAAAAAATAGACCCGAAAAGTGACACGAGTATGGTGGCATGCCCAAAAATTGGTAGAAATCATGGGACCCACGACAACTGACAATGGTACCATCGTCTGTTGGATGAGTAAAGATCAACAGCTTAGGGTGGATTTCAACCCGAATGTGGGAAGTGAACTCATTTGTGAGAACTTCGCCCGGAATTGAAACGTTTTAAATTTAGTTAAATATAATTAAGTCTATAAAGCTCTTTTTTGGGTGGAAGTTTGCAATTATTAAACAGACTTAAAAAACAGACCTGTAAAGTCACACGAGTATGGTGACGTGCCTGAAAAATGGCAGAAGTCATGGGACCCACGACATCTGACAACAGGTACCCTCGTCCGTTGGATGAGCAAAGATCAATAGCATAGGGTGGATTTCACCTCGAATGTGGGAAGTGAACACATTTGTGAGAACTTCGCCCGGAATTGAACTTTTTACATTTAATGTCCTCAGAATTTATACTGAAGTAATGAATGTTTTGCCTTTCGGCATCGAATAGTTATTAATAATAATTAATAGAATTACAACATGATTCTTAATGTCCTC
Source organism: Cryptomeria japonica (assembly GCF_030272615.1). Lineage (NCBI taxonomy): Eukaryota > Viridiplantae > Streptophyta > Pinopsida > Cupressales > Cupressaceae > Cryptomeria > Cryptomeria japonica. The sequence goes on along the minus strand of NC_081414.1, from coordinate 366,653,124 downwards.
AAAATTTATACTGAAGTAATGAATGTTTTGTCCTTTGGCATCGAATAGTTATTAATAGTAATTAATAAAATTACAACATGATTCTAGATATTTTGCCCTTTCGGTATTACTTTTGTACTTTTCAAAGTTTTCAAAATAAGAAACTCGTAAATCATAATCATATTTCATTTCATGGACAAGCCTGTAAATTGAGGGAGATTAAGAAACAACTGTTAGATTGAGGAATGCAAGTTGCAATACAGACTGTCTGCGCCAATCTAGTGAACTAGAAATTCTGGGTAAAATCTAGAACACCTACATCCCGCCTTTTTTGCTTTTTTTAATCTCGTGGTCCAATTTGAGGGTTAGCAATTTCAGGTTTTTATCTAGCATTATTTTGAATTACTAACAATAACAACGATGGGGAAAATGGGAACCAGTAGTTCAACAAGAAGCCATGTAAAAAACAAAATGTACCTAACCGAACTGGTTAAAACACTAGGTTTCACTAATGAATACCATGATATTTATGACCTTGCTATCCATGGTGAAAAGTGTATCATAGATATTAGATATGCATTGTCTAGTAAGGTGACAGATGCATGCAGGGCAAAATTTATTATTTTCAACCCAATGTTAAAACAAAGAACATATAAAATCACATCGTGGGATGCTGGATTGGGAAGCATGGTGTTACATGAAGTATTCCCTTGCCCTGATTTTGTCATGGTCTGCGCCAAAAATTATGATGAAGATAAAAAAGCAATTGTCAATAAAAATACAAAAGAGGAAATTCTATCCATAAATGAGGGAGAAATTTTGCGTTTGTTGAACCTAAGATTTGAAGCCCAAAACTCAAACATCCAAATTGACCTTGGAAAGCTGGCAGGGAATTATGAGAGACTCAATCCAAGTTGCAGAGATTCATTTATCAAAGCTCTAATAAAGAGTGGTACTAGTATTGTGTTGGATCAGAATCATTATGATTCTAACATTTTTGTTCCATGGGTTGGGGATACTATTTCCTTATTGTCGTTTTGCCTAGGATTGGAAAATGATAGGGAAGTGGGTGCAAGCCTTCTTGAAATAATTTATAATATCCATTGTGTAGGTCAGCCAGTAAGATATAATTTTATTGAGCACATTGTTCAATCCATGCAAAAACAATTACTAGTGATCAAAAAAGGTTCTTGTAAGACATTTAGGTTCTCATCCTACATGTGCTATCTCCTTCTATCCAAGTATTGTGCAATATTCGAGACCAACAAGCTTCAAATTGTGAAATATAAGATTGATGAAAAGACTAGGAAGAGAGAAGAGTGTCCAATATATGAATGGACACCAAAGATAAGGATGCATGATAACAGAAAGAACTACAACCATTTTGTAGACTTCTTTTTGGCACCAATGTATAATGAAATTACAAGCACTCTAATGCTTGGGTTTCTTATATCTTGTAGAGATTGCATTCAACTCGAAAGTCAAATAGAATTGGTTAACTAGTTCTTCATGGAAGAATTCATTGTGTTCAGGTTTTACGGATCGGCAGTAAAACCATACAGACTTCCAATACATGTGACAGAGAGGGTATTTGCATTGGAGTATGTACAGAAATTGGAGAGAAGAGATAAGCACTTCCATGGTCAGCAAAAGAAGAGCATATTTCCTTCCTTGCCTTTCTCATGTGGAGGGTTCACATTTGAGAGAAATGCATTCAATCTGGCACATGATTTTTGACAATTTTTAACTTTGGTAATGAGGGTCTCTGGTAGTATGATCCAATCGGTGTAGTTCAAGCAAAGCTTAATAAAAATGGGAACTCTTCAGGGTTATGTGAACATGAAAGTAAACCATTTCTAGAAAAGCTTAGAAACATGGACTCTTGGGATGAGGTTAAAAAAGAGATGGAGAAAATTGCAGCTAACAATAACATTTCAACAGAAGAAATTTAATCACAAATTATGGCATTGCACACACAGAGGACAACAAAGGAGGGCCGGGGCATCCAAAATAGGAGGTCCTACAATTTCTACCAAAAATTTGCTAATCCATCTAAGAAATTTATTCCCAAATCAATTCTGCAATAATTTAAAGAGAGTTTATGGACTCAAACCAAAATAAATGATTTTTGGACTATGAGGAAGAATCTCGGTGAACCAAAGACTAGTGCAGAATTTGAGACCATCAACGAGGATGGAGAGTTCAGAAAATTGTGGAATATGGAGCATCCCACAACAACATATGATAGGAGTAAATATGATGATGAGTATGAGGTTGATCCCACTCCAACAACTACTACAGTCCCTAAAATATTAGGTGCAGTCAATGAGTCTATGAAAGAAAAATATAGAAAAGGGGCAAGCATTGTGGAAAAAATGGATTTTGAAGGTGGTGGTCTAGGTGCCAGAGGAGAGGGAATTTGGTATCCACTTCAAGTACAACTTCCATTAGAGTCAAAATCAAAATTTCCTTTTAAACCAGTCATTGGACTTGATTCTTCAGATTCATCATGGATAGGTACTACTCATTACCCTCAGGGTCCACCTACATTTGTTTCGGGTTCAAATCCACAACCACCACCACATCATGGTATTCCCATTGGTGGTGAATCAAGTGCCACTTCCATAGGTGGGGAATCTGGGGTTAGTATTCCCATTATTGTTCAGTCAAGTGATGCGGTGATTGGTGGGGTTGGCATGGGTACTACTACTGATACTAGTTATCTTATTGTTGGACAAGGGCTACAACAAAATATCTCTTGCAAGAGGCCACTAGTGGTAGATACTCATATGATTCAAAATCCTCTATCAAGTGCCACTGACACTACAAAACAATCATTTGCAGCTTTAGATCACATACCTAAAAAGATTATGAAAACTACACATGAAAGTGTCAGTGGGAGTGGAACTAAAAAGATTATGAAAACTAGTCAAACATTAGTTAAAACCATAGGAATAAGTGGAACTGGAGCCTCTGGTATCCTATGTCACCTTTCAAACATTCAATTGCTTCAGCAAGCCCAGATTTTCAATTTCGTGATTATTATGAAAAATATGAACACAGAACAAAAGAAAATAAAGAAAAAAAGAAAGCATTTCATAGGGTTTCCCTGACTGAAGTTTTCAAAGAACAGCCTATAAGGAACAGGGTATTTCCAACATATGACCCACAGAAAGATATGATGGAGTTCATGGTTGTTATGCCCCCGGCCCCAACTAAAGATAAAAATCCACCACACAGTCAAATAGATCCCTCTGAATTTCAAGTTAGCACCCTCCAAATATATTTTTCCAAAGTACATAATGTGGACAAAATTAGTGTGTCAAAAAGGACTAACGAAGTGGTCTACACTTCACTACTAAAGGTGGAGAGAGAAAAAAATAAACTGGAGAAATAAATAGAAAAGTTACAAGCAAACCTACCAAACGAAAAAATCAAGGAGGAAAGCAGTAGATAACAAGTGCAATGATTTACAAAAAAGGATAAAAAATTTGGGCTCTGCAGTAGAAATTGTAGAGCAGGAGAAAATGGATGCAGAATTGAAGGACCTGACAGAAAAACTGGCTAAAAGTAGTAAAAAAATTGATGAGGAAAAAGCTAGTTTTCAAAAATTATACAAAAGTTATGAGTTTGCTACTGTCGAAATGAGAAAAATACAGGACCTATTAGATCTTGCGAAGGAAAAAGAAAAAAATTGCAAGAGGAAGTAGAGGAAGAAAGGAAAAAATGTGCACAAATGAAAGAAGACCTGCACAATGCAAATGATAAAATAAAAACTTTGGAGGATAGATTGAAAGATAATATGAAAAATACAACAAATTATATACAAGAAAACATTTGGCGGAAAATAATGCAGAGGAGTGACAAGTTGTGTGAATGGTTTGAATTGAATGAAAGTCTAAGAGTAATTTATATGAAAATCAAAGGGCACTTTGAGAAGAGCATACATGTTTATTCAAAAGAGGATATGGCAAAAAAGATTCTGCAAGTAGTCTACAGTTCCAGTGACAGCTACTTGGCATCCAAGGGAATTAAGAGTCACATTGATGTTACAGTTAAGACATCATCTATCATTCAAAAATGCTAGAAATTAAGGAAAACATCAGAAGTTATGGAAAATTGTGGAAAAAAGATATTGAAGCTACAAGAAAAGAAAAATAATTTGATTAAACTTGGTTTGCCTAAGACTGTTGACCCATCAAATAAATTCATTGGAAAAGAAGCTAACAAAAAAAGCATGGAGATAAAAATGAAGTCTGATTTAGACTTTCTTCTGAAGGACACAACTCCCCAAAGCTTTCTGGAATTCATCCAACCATTTACAACTCTAAATTCAGTATTGGATGAAACAGTGATGTCATCATGTCAAGTCAATCTTCTAAATATGGATGTTGACGAAGTTGCAGTTGACTTTCCATAGTTTACAGAATATTGACCTTCCATCAGATGAAGAGTGGAGCACCCTACAAAAACTGGCACAAAAATCTTAAGAATCATAGTATGTATTGCACAATTTTCTTCTTTTACTCTTAATTTCAAGGTTTTATGTTTTTTCTATTTGGAATTTGGCATCGCTTGAAATAACTATTTTTTGTGAATAGGAAAAAACCAACACTCGCTATTGCTATTTTGCTAATCCAGCCTATTAATCTATGCTACACAATGCAAAACTTCAGCTAGTAAATTTGTATTCTCAAATTCTCCCTTGCTTTAACATTTATGCATTTCTCTATTTCTGATTACTTGGTTTTAGGCACTGCTATTATCTATATTTAATTTTTCATGGCATGAATTAATATCTAATTTTGAACTCTATTTTTTGAATAGGAGACATTAGACATGTAGCAGATGTTAAATTGCTAATACAGCCTGTGATGGCCATATAAATCTGCGTTGAGTTTGTGATTTTGATGTTGAATCTTCACATGTTACAAACTTGCAATTTGACCTGAAGCTATTGTTGCTCCCTTATTTCTATAAAAGGGAATTCATGGTCATTTACAAAGGGTTCTGAAACTTTGTATTCACTTTTGCATGGACATTGGAGAATCACACAGGAGTTGTTGTTGCTCTCTTGTTTCTATAAAAGGGAATTCAGAGTCATTTGCAAAGGGTTCTGAAACTTTGTATTCACTTTTGCAATTTGTATGGAGAATCACACAGATTGGTGTATTACTATTGAATGAATTGTATCATATGGTTATATTTTGAAAGAATTAATGAAAATCTAAGTTCTCGACATGTGTATTACTATTGAATGAATTGTATCATATGGTTCTGAAATGTATCACATAGATTTGAGACTCAAATATGTCTAAATGAACAATAAACATCTATGTATCAATAAACACATTATGGTCTTTTTTTTTATTATGCTATTTTAAATCTGGAAATAGAAAGTTGAAAAATAAAATTACAAATCAATATTAAATTGTAATTGCAAAAATTTATATGCTTTTGTAATATGAATGATGAGATACAGTAATAAGATTAATAAATACCAATCTCTTACATTTTCCATTCATCCTCATCAAATTCAGAGTTTTCTTGATTCTTATTTGTGGCTTATTCACACTGAGTCTGCATACCTTCACTGAACTGCATCTCAATGCTACCAGTAGGTCCAGTACATGAGTCAATAGTCCCACTAGCACTTTGGTTTTAAGTGTTGGCCAAACCTATTCTTTCACATTTGGACCTCCAGATTTGCAGTGCCCTATCATAAGGGAAAGTGTGGACATCATACCTAGATGTATAGAGCCTCAAGCAATTTTCCAAATTTTTGTCTAGTTTGTTTCTTAGCTTTGATTTTAGGAACCCCAAAGCACTAAAAAAACTCTCATCTTCCACCAAACTCAATATCATGGTAAGACATAAATCAGCAAGCTTCAAATATTCTGGCATTGAATCACGCAACGCTGAGTTCTCAGCTATAATTTTCCAAAGCCTTGTTACTGATCCTGTTGACGGGTGTGTTGACACACTCACCAACAGTCAAGTAGTTTATGCAAACACTCACCACCTCTCCTGAAAAGTAATGAGTCTAGAAGAACTCACTACTCTAAGGTCTCTATAGTCGGGTCTCAACGATGATGGTTAGCTCAATGGTTGATTTGGTTATACCTGTAAAGGGGCCTGATGGTTAGAAATAAATCTCATTGGTTGTGGTTAACTGCACTTCCTCTCTTTTTGTATTTTTATAGTTTAAGATTCTTTGGGAAATAAAATGCGAAGCATAAAGGGAAACAAGAAAGTAATAATAAAGACCAATATAATGACAACTTAATGAACTACTCAATTAGTTCCCTGCAATCCAAGCAATTATCAAATATTATCCAAGTTAGCATTCAACAACAGACCTCCAGAAAACCTACCAAAATCATCAATTTCACAAGTCTATGGAAATAAAATCATCAACAATATGGCCTATCACAATAGTTCTCATACACCACTGACGTGCACAATATGATTCATAGAGTGATATACAAAAAGATTAAACCATGTTGCTAACTCAAAATAATAGACATTACCAGATTACACAAAACAATTTGGTAGAAAATAAATGTAGATCAGGCAATCTACAAGTTACTTTTCATATTAATCTCCATGAATGTATAAAAAAATAACTCAAACTTCTTAATCAATCTGCAAAATATTCTAAAATGTCTAAGTAGGCCACAAATCATCAATTTGGGACCCTTACAAATGAATCTAACTTCTCAATTTATAGAAGTTCTTTATCCTACTATCTAGGAAATAACTCTATTCTAAATTAAGAACTGGCCCTAGGAGTCGCAATTAACTTGCAAGTTTCTGCCTTGACACTCCACTTAACAACTACAAACTGGAGATTGCATGAGCACTACGAAGACCCTGCTAGGTGAGCCACGTTTTCATAATCATGTAGAATTTCTCTCAAAATTGGAGCTCGAGTAGGAGCTGCAGCTCAAAATACAAAATTAAAGCTTTGCCTTATTTCTTGGTAAAAGCTTTATAATTTTTAATTATACATGCAACTGCTTGGACTGGAGGATTCACTACATGCTTAATTCTAAATTTATACTTCTTCAAAACCTCATCTGCATGTATTCCCTATTCCTCTATAACTCCTTCACCGTGTCTGCCACCTCCTGACATTGAGTAATTAGATATGTGTATCTATCCATAAGGGTGACATCAAACTAGGTCATGGTTCCTAGGTGTTGTGCCTCATATGCATCCCACTGATTCAAAACTTGTTGCTGGTCCATTATTCCCGTATCAATTATTCTGAGGCCAAAAGGTCCTAGCATATTCATTACAAAATTCTCGTATGATAAAATTTCCCTGAGGAGAGGGTCCCGGATCTCACTCATATCCTTGATATACTACTGAAACATTTCAATTTTTAGCTCCAAAATGTATACATATGACTGTAAGTTTTTGTAGTTGTCACCACCTAAGAGGTCTTCTTTTATTACCATCTCTTCTCCTAGCCGCAATATCCTTTTCAAAACTTGGAATAGTTTATTGAAAGTGTTTGCGTTTTGTTCCCATTATGTGGAACGGGTTGCCAAAGCTCCACCTGCCTGTACCGCCTTACGGTATATTTCTACTGTATTTTGCAAGAACAACCTAATCTTAGCTACATTTACCTGGGTCCAAGACTTGGAGGCAGCAGCCACTCATCTCACCTCTACTAGTGCCTTTACTTCTCCCTCTGGCAGTGATGAGGTTGAAGGTAGTTCATCAGCTCTATAAGAGTCTAGAGGTTTACTCATTTCGATTAGGAGTTGTTTATATTGCCCAAGTTACACCTTAAGCTCCATATTTGAGGTGTGCTCCTTTTCAACGCACCCTCTAACAACACTTGTGGCTAGCTCCAGAGTATCTAGCTCTCCCCACTTGGTTTGCTTACCCAAATTTACCTGGGATATTTGATACTTGGGAGAGACCTATCCTTCAACTTCGTGTGGAACTGCCACATCTGCAATCACCTCCTGGAAATCTGTTTTTGACAAATGATGGATGGTTTTTAGCATTTTATCCTTTGGTGGTTCCTCAGTGATTACTTGTTGTAGAGTGACCTTAGGGAGTTCTTCTTTTCTCTTTTTCTTGTCGAAGGTAAACTCTAGCCATTGTGGTATATCTTCATCTTTATCACCCTGATGTGACACTATATTCGTAGTCCTAACCTGAACCTCTACCTGCTCCTTTGCTTCATCTCTTACTTCTGCTCTTGGGGTGAGGAAATCTGGCAGGCTAGGTTAATTTGGAGAGTTTGTTGTTTATATAACTCTCCTAATTTACCACTAACCTCTTTATTAAATGTCATTTCTTCCTCACCTACCTCTATTTCTCCTTGCCTAACGGGTATATCCTTGAAGAGGTCTTCTTGATCTTGAGGAATTAGGATCAGTCTTTCATTCAATATATCTTCGGTCTCATCCCCTTCTTGCTCACCTTCCAACAGCCATTGTTGCTCAAGATCTTCTTCCTCTTGATCTGAATCAGACTCGATATTTCTAACTTTCATTCCTTTGGTGGTAGATGTGAAGCCTTGCACTTTGGGCTGCCCTGTGAATATATTGAATAACGGTGGTGTAGGAGCAGTGGTGCCTAGAGCATTTGTGGCATCTGTTGAAGGTGGCTAAGCGGGTATCTCCTCAATAGCTTATGCATTCTCTTCTTGTCCTTGGGTACCCTCTCCTTTAGTGCTCCCTATAGCCATCCTTGGTGGAAGAACTTTGGCCATTGGTACAGCTCCTAAGCTGTCGGTCACTCCTAGGTCTGTAGCCTTTTTCAACAATTAAGACTCCCTCATCTTCTCTTGGAGTTTCTTCAATAAGTCGGTGCTTTCTTGAGGCTTGTCTTATTCACCTGGGTCGGTGGACATATTTTGCCTCAAGGCTGACCTTGTCTTTTGAGCATACTCCTTATGGCCTCTTCACTGTGGTACCCCTGAGGTGGATTCCTTCTATTTTGTCTTTGAGACACTGGGCCTTACCCTCTGGTTTAACCATTGTTTAGTCTTGTTGATGACCACCTGGGAGACCTTCTCCACATTTGTATCTTCTCTTGTAGACCATTTTACTAGGGAGAGGGGCCTCTTATCTATCCCTGATTCCCTATAAACTGGGTCAAGTAACTCTCCATCATCCCTCAGGTCTTTACGGAGGTTAGTCTCAATCCTGAAATCTCTCACCTGTGGGACAGATAACCTATTATAGTTCTTCTCCCTAACCTCAAAACTATCTTGTAATTTGGCTCAGAAGTCCTCCAAGCTAGGCCTGTGCCCCTCATATGCCTTCGACATAGCTTGTTTAAGTTTCCCATAGGGATCATAGAACTCCCTAGCATGGTCATACTCCTTCAATTTCAAATCTTGGAGCTCTTGTTCTTCTAACTTTGCCACCTATATTTTAGAACATGCAAAGTATCCAATAGATACTGAGAAATCAATACCTATTTTATGTTTTGAGGACAACAGTGACTGGAGGCCCACAAGTTGCCTCACATACTCCAGCAAGATTATCTGATCATTATAGTACTAGGGCAGGAGCATTGGGTTACCTGTGAATCCACTAACCCTGATGTAAGTAGAGTGTGGGTTTTGGATAAACCAACATTCCCACTCTCAGTTGATAGCCATAGCCTTCGGGCTAATCCGATATCCTGCATCTCCTATCAATTTGATTATTATCAGAAAGATGAAAGCATCATTAACTCTCTTGAATTGAGTCTTGGCATTGGCTAGAGTGAGTTGAGGATAATACCCCCATATCTTCTTCTATCCTTCCTCCTCTCCCAATTGTCCTTCTACCTGCAGCCCTAGAAACTTTCCATCCCTAGCAGCTACCCAGATGACATATGAAGTGAAAAAGAACTTTTGGGTATGTTGAACTTCCTTCATCTATTTGTAGATATTGTCAAAGAGGATCTGCTACCAGTCAAAGTATTGTTTCCCTATTAAAAAGGTGGTCATGAATTGGAACATCCACAGATGAAAATGCTTGCAATCCATCTTGCCAAAGGCCCTGCTAAGCATAATGATTAAATCTCTTTGAGGCTCTTTGAAATCTTCCCTCAGGATCTTTGTTGTCTTAAGACCTATCTTTCTTTCTTCTTCTAGCCAGTTTGTATTCATGTGTCTCTTGATGGCTGATATTTTATCATTCCATGCTTTTAAGGCCTCTTCTTTAGTTAATAGAAATACCTCCTCCCTGGTTGGGATTCCAAAGATGAAGCCCAGCATATCTGGAGACAAGTCTATGACCGTCTTTCCTTGTGCATCTGTGCACTTTCTAGTTTCCAGGTTATAGAATAGGGCAATGACCATTATGAACTCTGGTGTCTGTAATGACTGTGGGAAGACAATAGTCTCCACTAAGATAGATCTCTTGATTCTCCTGTGGAGGGCCTCTAGACTAGGTTTGTCCTATTGAGTCTTGATATCCTTAATTTCTATGTGGCCTATTTTCGTATCCGTCACCCATCTGACTTGATCTTCCAGATTTGAAACATAGACCTGTCCTTGATAATGATACTTCATGGTGGCTGGAAGTCTATCATTTTTTTTACCTCTTTTTCTAGAGGATGAGTCCATCTAACCACTCGAACCTACAAGCAAAAACACAAATCTTCAATCTTCAATATTAGGGATAAACTTTAATTTACTTTGGGACTTCGGGTCCCAGGGTCCCGGGCTAGGCACAAGTGGAGAAGGCTTGGAACTCCAGGGTTTCAGGGTTCCGAGGTTAGGTGTATGCAAAAGCCACCTGGAACTCTGGGGTTCTGAGGTTCCAGGCTCATGGAATGGGGCGGCCCGGAACTCCAAAGATCCAGGGTCCCGGGGTTATGGAATGGGGGCCGCCCGAAACTCCGGGGATCTTGGGTTCTGGGGTGATGGAATGGGGGCTGCCCAGAACTCCTGGGTTTTGGGGTTATGGAATGGTGGCCGCCTAAGACTCTGGGGATCTGGGGTTCTAGGGTGATGGAATGGGGGTCGCCCGAAACTCCAGGGATCCAGGGTTCCAGGGTTATGAAATGGGGGCCACCCAGAACTCTGGGGATCTGGGGTTCAAAAACTAGGGCACGCGACGAAAAACCAAGGCACACAAAAATGAAAAAAACAAACAAAAAGGAAAAAACTAAACTAAAAACCACAAGAAAAGAAAGAAAATTCACCAACCTGGTGAATCGAAATGCCCGAAAATGCCAAGGAAAGCTCAGAGGTCCGGAAGTTCGCAACTTGGGGCTAGGAAAGAGGAGCTCTGAATGCACAAATGAACTTTAAAAATTCCATCAACCCTATTTATATCTCATCACAAACCCATCTGTACAAAACCTTAAACATGACCTCGGGGCTCCGAGGTCCCGAGGTTCCGAGCTCAAAAGAAAAACACCCTACCTCAAAACTCTGGGGGTCCGGGGTTCCGAAGCAGGCAAGCAAAAGACAACCTCAAGACTCTGGGACTCCGGAATACCGATTTAAAAACCAAAAGGGACCTTCGGACTCCGAGACTCCAGAGTTCCAAGGTAAAAACCAAAAGGGACCTCGGGACTCCGAGACTTTGGAGTTCCGAGGTAAAAACAAAAAGGACCTCGAGACTCCGGAGTTCTGAGGTAAAACCAAAAAAAGGACCTTAGGACTCTGGGACTCCAGAGTTCCAAGGTAAAAACCAAAAAAAAAAAGGGAGCCCACATTTTGACTCAAGGAGACTAATGGGGAAATAGATATGCTAGGCATAAGAGATCCCTCTTCACGGGGGTTCTCCAGTTTGCCATATTGTTCTCTCATAGTGTATGCAAAATGAGATGATTTCTCTCGAAGATGAGTTTCGTCTAATACTCCATTTATAGTTACTCCATTCAATTCTCTGGATATGCAAAATTGTTTTATCAAAATCAGTAGCTTACTTTGAAAAATCAGATGCAATGTTGAGGCTCCAATAATGAGGAAACACAATAGACATGCCTTCGAGAAGGTTGTCAGGAGGGAATCTGCTTCTAATTTGTGAGGAAAGATCATACGCAATTTTCTTCACAGAAGTAGTTATAGTTTCAACAATCTTGTCGAAATCTTCTCTTGTAACTCTTGCTAGTTTCTTCCTGGGGCGCTTTCCTGGTTCCTCAGGGTTGACCATGGCATAGAAGTGCATTGGTATCTCAACTCTCTATACATTGGCACATACCTCCCCATTTGCACCGATTTGTAAAAAGTTATCAAGATTGTTCAAATCTGTGAGTGTTTGCCACTTAACAAATTTTTCTTCAGATAGTGTTGGTTGATTTGGATAGAGATTGTCGAGGGTCATGCATGTCATCTTATGCAGTGTAGCATATTTTGCAATATACAGAGCTCTTTTTTGGGCAGCCTTCATAATATTCCTCATTTCCTCTAGCATGGGCAGAAGAGCTGCTAAAGTTAAGAGTGTCTCTAAATTACTTAACCTTCAAAGAAGGTCAGGAAATTTTGGTTGATCTGATTCATCGCAAGTTGAGTGAAATAGTCCAATCAAGGATGGATATTTTGAAAACACTCGATGCGCTGGATCATCCAAAGAGATCCATCTAGTATCATTATCCTTACGAAGCTTATTCCCATCATTTATTCCATCAGCAAAGTGTTGAAATTCCATAAATCACTTGGGACTTCGATAAAAGTGTGAGTAGAGCTCTTTGATTAAAATTTCAATTTTTTTAACCGAAGAAAACTTGCTCACAATTCCAAAAGCTAGATTCATTCTGTGAGCCACGCAGTGAATTGCAGTAATGTACGGTGCAAATGAAGTTTCAATCTTTGTACAAAGACCGTTCCCGTGACCTTGCATTACTGAAACTCCATCTGCTCCAACACAAACCAATTTTTTTGCTACCATCATGTCATCCATACCTCCATATTCAATTAAACTTCTCTTTACTAGTTGAAATAAATTTTCCATTGTCGCACTCTCCTTTATTTTAGCAATAGATAGTAGATGAGGTTGGCGGGTATGATTCTCTATAGTATAAACATGCATGCATACCCATGAACTATTGTCTACTACCATAACTTCGTCTAAAGAAAATGCAATAAAGTTTGACTCTCTTATTTTTTCCTTTACATCTTTTTCAACCTCGGCAAGACAACTTGCCCATTCCCATCCACTGTTTACTGACTAGTGTCTATTAGGATAGTTAGGAACTTTCAAAAAGTGTAATAAACCACTAATTGATGGGAAGTTTGTCATAGCACACCCTCTGCTCAAAATATAAAAAACAACGCTTAATTGAATATCTTTTCCCAGTTGTTCTATTTACATTGCTTTTCCAAAACTAGCTTCAATAGAACCTTTAACTTCAGCAGGCTTCGTCTATATTTTCTCATGAAAATAATAATCTTCAGCATTCCTCACATGCTTACATTCCTCCTTTGTTTTCCATGTTATCACTGATTTTTCAACCCTGTCTATCATTTGTTTTTCATAAACTTTACCCATATGCTTTTCTATGGTGTCAAATTTTAGCTGCAACCTAATTTCCTTGTTATGTTTCAAAGTGCAAATCTTACACCTGCATTCTATTGGAGGATTGCCTTCAATTGGATTCTCCACTAGTTCAATGAATGGATACTTTGATGCCCAATTAATTTGAAAATTCCTCACTGACATATCCCACTCCCGATCCTTTTTTGCTTGTGGTTCACACTTTTTTGATATGGCTTTTCTTTTCCCCTTCCATGCATTATCATCAATGGCATTATCACCCAAGTCGATTATATCATTCTAGCTAACTTGGGCATCTACCAGATAATCTTCTTCAAGATCATCCTGATTTGAGATACCAGGTTTGCCGTCATCTTCAACATGTGGTGTAGGTGGCGAATTTTGTACTTGTACTTGTGATTATGTACCTTCCTGATTTTCAACACAATCTTTTCCAATGCCAAAGTACGAAGACAACATTCTTCTTTTTTGTTGGCCTCTCATGGCCTTCCCCACATTCAGGTTTCCTACCCCTCTTCCTATTCAACATCTCCAATGAAATAAAGGCTGCCAAAAAAATATAAATTTGTTGAAGAAGCAATAATAGACTATAATGTATAACATATGTTTCATTGGCCCTGCGACCTACAATCTAGATGTCTGGGGTATGAATTTCCCCCCTAAGTCCTGACTACTTGGCACTGACGGGTCACCACTAAATAAAAATGAACTCAACAATGAAAACAAATATAGATAAATTTAGAATAATATTATAACACTTCAAAAATATGATCGCTCACCTTTAGGTCACTAGTAGTCACCAATGCAATCAACAACAATGATTTTCCTTAGTCTGAAACTTTGCTATTGATTAGAATTCAGAGCCTAGAACCCACCAGATTGTATTGAGATAGATCCAATCTTTGCATGTATTTATACCTATCCTTATATGGCAAATTTTGAGGGAATTTTATATGTTATACAAATATTTGGTGAATCCCGCGTAACTATAACACGACTTATGTAATTTTTGAGGCGATTATAGGTCGTCCAAATATGACTTATGTAATTTTTGAGGTGATTATAGGTCGTCCAAATACGACATGTAATTTTTGAGGCAATTATAGGTCATCCAAGTAATTGGCAAATACAATATAGTTGGCAAAAGTTGGGGTGAATGGAGACACATGTCGGCAAAATGTCGGGTGAATTGGGTCCTCCTGGATAACAAATCTTCACATGCCTATAGGAAAATTATGGTCGTCTATTAAGGCAACCTCGGAGAGTGTAGGTGAAAAAATTAAATTTACCGTGTGTCCACCATATATTGTATTAGTGAAATCATCGCATAGAAATATTTAATTGCATAAAACATATGGCAATCGGGCCGTGACTTTGACAGAAATTGATAATGTTCTGGCGACATGGCCACCCCCAGTCGGTACAAAATATTTTCCATTTCCCAAGTTGCCGACATGAAAAATTCGCCATTGGCGAATATTCACCACTAAAGTAATCTCTGGACTGAATCATTCTGAAGATCAAATCATTGGGGATAAGAACAATGGAGTGATGACTAAAAGAAGACTGGAAACTAATGAGGTATGTTTAATTTCACAAGTTGAACCGATATCATTAATTGAGGAATGTAAAGATGAATTTTGGTTAAAAGCTATGGAAGAAGAATTAGATCAAATTGAGAAAAATAACACATGGACTTTGGTTCTTCGGCCTAAAAATAAAAATGTTATTGGAACTAAATGGGTTTTTAGGAATAAATTGAATGAGGATGGTAAAGTTATAAGGAATAAGGCTAGATTGGTTTGTAAAGGATATTATCAGAAGGAAGGAATTGATTATGGAGAAACTATTGCACCAGTAGCTAGGATTGAAGTTGTAAGATTATTTCTTGCCTATGTTGCTTATAAAAACTACAAGGTTTATCAAATGGATGTTAAATGTGCATTCTTGAATGGAGATCTTGATGAGGAAGTTTATATTGAGCAACCTAATGGTTTTTCACTATCAGATAATACTGATATGGTTTGTAGGTTAAGGAAAGCTTTATATGGATTGAAACAAGCACCTAGAGCTTGGTATGCAAGGTTGGATAAATATCTTTTGAAGCTTGGCTTTACTAAGGGCAGTGCTGATAGTAATTTATATTATAAAATCACTGATGATGATATATTAATTATTGAAGTATTTTTTTATGACATTATTTTTGGAGGTGAAGATAAATTGTGCATATAATATTCTGAGAATATGGAGAAAGAATTTGAGATGTCTATGATTGGTGAGATAAAAAAATTCTTAGGTTTGCAGATTACTCAGACTGACAAAGGCATTTTTATCTATCAAACTAAATATGCTAAGGAATTGTTGAAGAAATTTGGTATGGGAGATTATAAACCGGTAAGTACACCTATGGTTACAAGTGAGAAATTGACAAGAAAAGAAGTTTTTGCACCGATAAATCCTACAAGATACAAATCTATGATTGGAGGTCTACTTTATTTGACTCGAACTAGGCCTGACATTATGAATGTTATTTGTATTGTTTCAAGATTTCAAAGTGATCCTAGAGAAAATCATGGGATGGCGGTGAAAAGGATTTTTAGATACTTGCAAGGTACATCAGAATATGGCTTATGGTATCCTAAGGATGATAACTTTACTTTGTGTGCATATATAGATGTTGATTGGGCTAGAGATGTCGATGACTGGAAAAGTACTTCTGGTGGAGCTTTATTTCTTTGAAAGAAGTTGGTTTCATGGATCAGCAAGAAAAAATCATGTACTTCTTTATCTACTGCTGAAGCTGAGTATGTTGATGCTAATACTAACCGTACACAAGTTTTATAGATGAAGAAAATGTTGAAGGATATAAAGGTGGATTGTGATGCACCGGTAGTTATTCACTATGATAACTCTGTTGTTATTTCAAAGAATATGGTATTTCATTCTAAGACAAAGCACATATCTATCAAGTATAACTTTTTGAAGGAGAAGGTGGAAGGAAATAAAGTTAGATTGGTTTATGTGAAGACTAAAGAACAAATTGCAGATATTTTCACTGAACCTTTATCCAAGGAATCATTTGAGTACCTGAGAGACAGACTGGGAGTTTTTGTCCCTCCGGTAGAGACTTGATTGATGCGGTTCGGCATCAATCTGGCATGCATTATTTGAGATACTATTCATTTCAACACTATTGTGGGATGCTACTGCTCAGGGGGAGTAGTCAACTTTGAGATTCAGAGGCTTAAGTTTTTTCTTTGATATTTCTGTCAGATTCTTGGCCTTGATGTCAAAGGGGGAGAGATAGTGATGTAAAAAAGAAAATGTCAAAGGGGGAGAGATAGTGATGTGAAAAAGAAAATTTCAAAGGGAGAGATATTATTCAAAGGGGGAGAGATATTGATATTCAAAGCTATATGCAGGAGATTGTTGATTGTCTTCCACAAGGGGAAACTTGTTTGGTGTTTCTTGGTAATTAGATGTTTATCACATCTAGTGTTGTCATCAATGCCAAAGAGGGAGATTGTTGGTCATTTGGTAGAATTGATTATGTGTTGCATTGATGTCAACACGATTTGTTTGGATTCTTTATCGACACCCTTCTGGTCCCAGTAGGATGAGTGGTTTCTGGTTAACTTAGATCCGGCATGATTCGGTAGACTCCAGTATAGTCTGGTGATGGAATTGGCTTATTCATGATACTTATACTCTTATTTGATCAGTTGGTTTTGGTCTGGTGATTGTATGTTATCTTGCTTGCTTAGAAGATTGGTTTCTGGTTTTAGCGAGGGTTTCGCTGACAAAGCTTTTGATGGAGATCTTTGATGAATTGTGACGCCCTCCTAAATGGCACAAGGTTAGTAAATGATCAACAACACAAAAAGACACAAAACCGTTAGATTGTTAGCGTTAGTCAATCAAAAACTAATCTAAAAAAGGCATATCAAGAGAGATACTAAAAACATGCAAATATATCTAACTAAAGAAGCACAGATAATGAGGCATCTCCAAATGCCTCTTAGCATGGTTTTGGTTCCTTTCTCCCTTGTTCCTCTCCTCTCCAAGTTCCAAAATAGTGTAGCTCTCAGCAGCTTTTTGCACTATGGATGCTTATGGAGGATTGAGATTGTAGTATTGAGCTTTGAATGTGAAATAAAAAGCTAATGCTATGCTATTGATGCTAAACTGATATATTTTAACCAAAATAACAAGATATTAGATGATTATGCTAAAATGCTCTCTAAAAATGACTATAGCTTAAATGCATGCAAGTTTTCAGGATCTAGATTATGAAGAAATGGGCTCTATTTATAGGAAAAATGGAGCAATGGATGGTTGAGATTGAGTAATCTCAACAAGGGTCAGGATTGAATGATTTCAAATCCATGTGAGGGCTTTCAACCCAATCCCAGGATGACAAGTGTCAATGTGAGATAGGTTGAGAGGGGAGGGAATAAGCATTAAATGCTTGATATGACCTTGGGAGTTAAAGTCAAGGTTGGTTGAATGAATAAACTCTTTATTCAAAGAATAAAGCTTTTATCCAATGAATAAACTCTTGTGCAAATGTGAAATGGATGAATATGGTCAAAACAATAAATGTTTGGGGGGACAAGTTTGAAATAACCATAAATGGTTATGTATGAGCCATAAATGGTCATGTAAGAGCCATTAGTGGTCTTGGAAGACTTTGGGGGTTAATTTGTTGAACACACAAAGCATTAAATGCTTTTCAAAGACTTTGGAGTTTTTGAGAAGTGACTCCATTTTGCTTAGGAATGTGACAATAATTAGGGGATGGATTAGGCTAATTAGGAAGGGGTTAGAAGAATCTAGAAGGGGATTAGATTTTGCAAGTGGATTTGGTGGGTGAGGGAAAATAGGATTTTATTAAAATAAATTAATTTATTTCAATAAATGTGTGCAAGTTGCATTTGTAGGAAAATGCAAGTGGGGGGGAGATAATGATTTAAATAAATGTTTTATTTAATTTATTTAAAAGAGGAAAAAGGGGATTTAATTAAATAAATAGATTTTATTTATTTAATTGATTTGTATTTGGTTTAATGAATTAATTAAAATAAATTGAATAATTTATTTAATTAATAGAAGAATGTTTGGGGATGAATTAATTAAATATTAATTTAATTAATTGATGGCTAGTGGATTTTTAATCAAATAAATAGCGTTTATTTATTTAATTAAGCTGGACAGATTTGTGTGACTACAAATTGCATAAGTGGTGTTGGTGCAGCTTCTGATGGAGTTTCAGGATGTTGTTGGAGATCGTGTTCGAGACTTGGCATTTGGAGATCATTTCTGAAGCGTGTGGACCTATACTTGGTCCCGGTTGATCTAGGTTATGGACCGACATTAATGTAACATGTGGATAGGACCTATTGATGTATTTCTGGGATGTCTTATGTGTTGATATTACTTGTTTGGTTTAAGGCTGACATGGTTTATAATTATGTAATTATTTTATTATCTGGTGGCTGACCTGATTTATTTATGGTCAAGGGTTTGTATATATAGATGTAAGATCTCATTGTAGATCATCATGGTTAATGTAAGAGGTCATGGTCAAGGAATGTAATGTGCAAATAATGTAATATCATTCAGGCAGAGGAGTTGGTCGATCATTTGGAGATTGAATTGGGTTTGTGTAAGAGGATTTAGTCCTCAGGTATTGAGCTTAACCAGAACTATACTCAGGCATAGGAGATGCTATCTTTTGCATTTCAACACTTCTCTGGATTGTAGTCTGGATTTATATGTAGTCAGTGTGGCTCCTTTTGTGATGAGCAATGTGCTCTAGCTTGTTGGTCTTCCTGCAAGTGCAGGCCCTTTCATTGTAATTCACATACTTACTACAGAAGTATTATCTGACTGTGGGTAGGCTTCCCACCGTGGTTTTTCCCTTTACTGGGTTTTCCACGTACAAATATTGGTGTTGTGTGGATGGCTTTTATTCTATGATTATTGTTTATGCTTAACCGGTTTATCTGCTATTTTGGTATTAATGTTTTGGGTTTCGGTATTAAAGTTTTAAATTGCTAATGCTTCCGATAATCTGTGACAACCGATTCACCTCCCCCCCCCCCTCTCAGTTGTCTTCCGGTTATCTGAACTGTCAAATAGATAGTTCATAATTATTATGTTAGGAAGGAAGTAATTGAGTAGGGAAAAAAAAATGTAATGAGGGTTAATGGTTTCATGACTATGAATGTGTTTATGTGGTAATGATAGTTAAGTAATGGCATTGAGATTACCCCAAGGAATGATTGTAGTGAGATGTATTATTATTCCACTTGCATATTATGGTGTTGAGAATTTGGATATGTTTAAGTTATTTATGTATTCATGTTATGTTATGATTAATGCATATGAGTAATGGTAGTTAAAAATGTTACATTATATTAATGTTTTAAAAAAATATTTCTCTAATTGTTAGCTAATTTAGTTATCTTCTCTAGAGTATTTTGGAAGGAATTACACAAGAGCTATCTTATATATGATAGGGTAACAATTGCATGGGTAGCTACCCTATTATGCATGTAATGATAATTGAATCTAATTATTGTATTGAGAGGGTTAGCAGGCAGTCACCCATAGTATGAAGGTGGTAAATGCCAAGTGCTACTTGGGATTTAAAGAAGATAGTTGATAACATCACAAAGGTCACCTCCTGGTATATGTCAGTCTACTTCTTAGGTGGAAAAACTTGTCATCAATGGTTAATAAATTATTAAAGTTGGAATCCATCCAACTAGGTTTGTTCATTATAGAGCATGGATCCCTAATGTAGTAAGGGATACAATAAATCCTCTTTGCAATTATCAATTGCTTTACTTAACCCTATATGGTTTGAGGATAAACCCTCCATATAGAATGTGATATATTAAATCCTCTTCTTAGTTTCATGATGGTGAAAAAAACTAAGGAAGACAATGGGACCCATGGTATATTTTGTAGTGCACCAACATTCCTTTTCTATTTGGGATGCACTATGGATAGGTGCTAGTTACCCAGTGTGTATGAGTCATTCATGTGAACTTATGGTAATAAGTTGATTATTAGAGACTTTCTAATTATCAAGAGAACTTGACACTATGGATAAGGATGGGGAGTGGTAGAAAACTTGGGAAATGTAATTACCCTTTACAAGGATAATAAATCTAGGTGCCACCACTTGTTACATGAATTTTTAATTTTTTTCATTTTGGCTTAACCTATTTATAAAAACACATTAAAATCAAGTGAAAGAGGTGGTGGATAGCACTTGATGAAATGGAATGTTATGTATTTATTAGAGGTTTTTGGGTGGTCTTACAAATTGTTGTAGTTGTAGTATAAGCTACAAACTAAAATTGCATCCCAACAAATAAAATCAACAATGTTGCAAGGTAAAATGATTCAGATGTATTAATGCATTGAACTCAAAATTAGTTGAATAATGTCACCATAAAAATCTTCATCCACATTCCATGTTTCACAAAATTTAACACCACTTTTGTGAAACTATTTCACAAGCATAAACATCCAAAATAGTGGTTTCTAAATTATTTCAGCATCCCTACAATAAAATCATCAATGTATAATCACAAGTAAAAATAAAGTGAAACAAGAGAATTTTCAATCTTCCTCTCAACTAGCCAAGAAACCATAGTCCCTTAATCAATATCAATAGGGTGTAGTTAAAAAGTGAGACAATATTAGCATAGGGTAGGAAATAGGAAATAAACCAACATGTGAATGAATAAGTGAACGAAAATCAAATTCACGTTGAGAAATTATATAGATATTATAAGGAAATAATTCACAAGGTTCCTCCTTGCACAAATATTTACTCTTTTATCGTTATTTTATAAAACTAATTGATGTGGAGATCCTTACAAACATTTTCAATTTGATACCTTCTTTTTCATAAAAATAGTTAGAGGATTACTCTTGTCGTGTCATAAATTATAGTTTCCTCTAAGTTGGAAACAATGCACACACTATAAAATGGATGAATAGTTCAATGCCTTGAAAAATAACATAAAATTAGCACCTTACATAGAATAAAATAGTCACACAAGCATTTACATTCAGTTATATTTGCATATTATATACAAGACTTTGGCAAAATAAAACTATACCTCTAGATAAAAGAAATTAGTGATCAGCTACTTGATCACCTTATTATTATTTGGAACCATTGTATCAAATTATATTGAACTTTTTCTTTCTTTCATTCTTACTATAAGAATCAATAATTGAACCAAAAAAGAAAAGATCTAAATATTTTAAGCCACATTTGGTTTCAAAATTATTGTAAGATGTAAAACAAGAGTACACACTATAAAACTTGGCATTCTTATTTTATTCATGGGCCGTCCCCAACCTACTTTATCTCATTTTATATGATTCAATCATTTAAATTCAGTTGATTCAAATGTATCACTTAATAAATGTTTGTGATAGCTTGTAGGACCTCTAAGCTCTTGACATGAGGGATACCATTACAAGTTTGATAGTGATTCAATATTTTTTTTTCCTTAATCAGATTGAATAAAATAACATTGGTTTGCTTGAAAGGTAAACTATAACCAAATCAATATAATCAAGTAAAAGGAGGGGCAATACGTTAGTTGACTTTACATTATTAACCATGTATTAATGAGTTGATCGTTAATTCTTGTCCTTTTGTACATGTCTATTAAACTAATTATGTTTAGTCTAATATACTTGTTTCATTTGGCTAATTTTGTCTTGTTTTTAAATTAGTTTACTCTTTGGTTAGTTTATGTATGTATCATATTCATGAATTGAGGTTTGTTATATATGATAACTTCTATATATGTGTGTTTAATTTCATATATATGTCTTAAGTTCTTGAATATTAAATAGATAATATAAATTGGGATTGTTTTTATTAAAATAAGTAGAAAAACAAGGGTGTTGTCCCTATATACTAACAACATGTAGGCAGCAAAAAGAAAGGCAAGAAAACAAGGGAGTTGACCCTATACAAGACTAGGTTGAACATGCCATTAACAACAAATCAAAATACCACTATTAAAGGCCTACCAAACCAGCAACAACACAAGAGAAAAATCTAAGATCCCAAATCAAGAGTGGGCAGAAACACCCAAAACTTGAAACAAAAGAGTTGGGGGGGGGGACTTAATTTTTTTCCAACAACAAACAACAATATAGAAAATATTATTATTAGGATCATCACTACAAGAAGGAATCTACGGGGAAATCCCCTCAGAGATTATGTTCACAACTAGAGAAGATTATTGTTGTAGAATAGCATCACGAACAAACTCACCAGAAGCAGATCATTGTTTCAGAACAAGAGTGATAAGAGTAGAAGCCCCAAGAGTAGAGGGGGCCATACCAATAGCATCTAGGGGGGCTAGTAGAGGCCTCAATAGCAGTAAGAGGCACAACATCAACACAGGAGAATTTTTCATCCACGTGTGAGGAGTCTGAATCTTCAGAATTAGAGGTCTTGATAGTCAAAGATTGGCATTAGAATCCTTCCACCAAGTAGCAACACCTTTATGGTGAGAGAGATAACAATCCAAAGCTAAGTGACTTGTTGAGAAGCATCTACGATAGTAAAATGGGAGGCCCTCATAATATAGTGATTGGGTCCATGACCTATCCCCAACTATAAGAACCACATCCTTAGGGAGAGGCATAGAGATGTCAATGTCAAATAAAATGCAAGAAAAGGTAGAATGGCCCATCAAGGATGTGGAATAATCAACCTTCAAGAATCAGCTGATAGAGTTGTCAATGGCCTTGTAACAAGAATGCTCCCAAAAAAAGAGGAAGATTGGGAAGGTGAACCCAAATTGGATGCACATTTAGTAGTTTATTAAGAGGGTTAAAAGAAGGTGTTGAGGGTTTGACTGAGAGAGTTAACTCCCCAAGCCTACAAATTTCCCAACACCAAGTCACAGTCATCAAAAGAAGCAAAGGAAGCCATAAAAAAACCTTTAGCACAAGGGTAAAGATCAATGTTGCCAGCAACCAAAGGCTTCTAAGAATCAATCACCACATGATGGTTATTAGGGAGAGAAGGCTAGAACCCAATAAATCTACACACCAACCCACAATGTTAATAGAAACCAATATTTATACCACATCTTGGCCACAAACCACCACATGAGAGGTCTTGGAACAATGAAGAGGATGAGATTTCCCCTTGGAAGGAAGAGCAGTAGTAGATCTAGCCACATGAGAAAATATTCGCCCACCAATAGTTGAAAAAGGTTCAGGAGGAGGGACCCCAACACTAGATGAAGCCCGAACTAGACCATTATTAACAATAGCAATCGATACAACCTGAGGAGAAGGTGGAGGGGTAGTCATTGTAGTGACAAGGATAAAAATTGTGAGAAAAAGTGTAGGGGCTAAAGGTGTGGCACACACACCAAGTAGAGCACCAACTGCATGAAGGACACCTACAACAAAAGGCTAAGGTGAAACATGCGTATCATTTGAAATTTGTTGGGTGGGAGTCGCATGCTAAGTAGTCTCCATTGCTTCTTTGTATTAGCAAGTTTCTATTGTTATGAATTGGGATTGTTAATCCCTATCCATATCAACAATTCCATAAGATTTTATTTAATTTTATTAGTATGATTAGAAGGGTTTGTTTAAATTTATTTCCACCACAAAGCAATGTTGGGAATAATTCACCACCAAATTAAGGCCAATCTAGATTTTTGACTAAATTTCCTTGATGGCTCATGGTACAAACATTAACTTGGCTCAATATAATTTTTTCTCTCAAACTTGAATAGCCATTTTAATCTACCTCTTGGCTTTTTTTTTTAAGTTTTTAGTGGGTTTCCACTCTTTTCAATAGTTATCTTCATCATGACTAGTTTACATGGATTTCATCTATTTCTTTAGAAAGGATATAATTATAAAAATAGATTTTGAAAGGATGGAAATAGTGAGGAGAATGAAAAGGGAAGTTGAAAGTTCTAGAATGAGAAATAGGTTACAAAGATTGAATTTCTCAAAGATTGGTATCATTTTGTTAGTCTCTCAAATTATTTGGTAATCTTAATAGTAAAAATGTGGGTATTATTATTCCATAAATGGGAGATTTTAGTTTATACTTATTTATTTTGATTGCTAGAAGGGTGTTTTACTATATATAGTTTCATTCAGTTTGAAGGGTCTTTAGCGTGTGCCATAATTGAAATCCTTGTTTAATGATTCTTTACTAATTGACAATGGTTATAATCTTCCTCTAAAATATTGAGGTGGTGGTATAGTTTTTATTGTCCAACTTACTAAGTCTCAATTATGGTTTAAATGCTCTCATGTGATTAATGATCTTCAACCTCATTCAAATTGTTACTTTGTATACATAATGAATAAGGTCTTTACATTATAAAATCTATAAAATTTAATAGACCTTCATCCTTTGATCTTTTATATTTGCATAATTATTGACTAGGACTTTAACCTTTTCCTATTTAATCCTTAAATTTCTCATGTGGCTTTTGACATATTAAGTGTATATTAAACCTATTATATGGCCTTTGGCTTGTTAAGTGTTTGGTAAACTTATTATTCGGTCTTTGTCATACTAATTTTTTGGTAAAATTATTGTTTGGTATTCTTCCTATTGTGTATTTTAATAATACTTGTCACTCAACCTGTAATCGGTTGGATGTTTTGTGTAAAGATTATTTATACCTTCACCCTTGATGACACTATTTTTTATTACATATTGGTGCAAAAAAATGGTCCCTATACATTAGTAGGTGGTCTCTCGACCTTGTAGAAAGTATATTTTTTATATTAAGAGTGGTCTTCGACCTCTTGAACAATACTATTTGGCCTCCATGTCTTGCATGAAAGCCTATGCCTAGGTGTAGGGTTAGGGAAAGTTCATAGATCCATAGGTTGAAAAAGCATAGTTATATGTGTTTTATTATATCATTGGTTTAGAAGGTGTTTAAATAAGAGGAAAACTAAATACTAAAATTCATAATATATGTTAATGGCTTAGGTATCATATCATTATGTAACAAAAGTTATAGATTATTATTGTCATTTAAGGACCAACATTAATATTAAAAGTCATAATGTTTGTTAATGGCTTAGGTATCATATCCTGATGTAACAAAGTTACACATTATTATTGTCATTTAAGAACCAAAATTTATGTGTATCTTTAAATATGTTTGATTTATCAATCTCTAAAATGTGGATTAGCATTAATCAATTTATTAAATTTTCAATTTAGTTTTATTCAAATCAATTAAAATAATTGATTATGTGATATGATGTGATATGATGTGATAAATTTGATATTCAATTCAATTTACTTATTTCACTTTTCTTAAGCTTTGAGTTTTCTTCTAGATAAATGCATTGGGATGAGTATACAGAGAGTATTATTCAAGCTATCTATGCCTATTTTTCTCAATTGTAATTTAATGTGGCCTAGATATTTTCTTAATTAGGAATAGTTTAAAAAGGGAATTAATTTTGAAATAATGCCAAATATATATCTGATATATAAACAAAAATATGTTCAATAAGTCATTTTAGTGCATAGATAATCTTCATGTATTTATCTTGGAGGACTCATGAAGTTCTTGGTTGAGGTGTGGTTTATGCTTTAATTTAACATGTTATCATTGTTTGATAGGATGATTGATATTATTTCATGGTGTACTCTTGATGCGCATTTAGAGTTTTGGCATGATATGGTTATTTGATATGTTCATATGGAGCATGTTATCTCTTTGGAGAAGATGGTTAGATCAGTTTTTCATGTTATGTTCTTGAATCTATGGTTGGATCTTTGACATTGGTTTTGGTAGTTCTCTTTGTATTAGGTACATGATCATTTTCTTCATTACTTCATGTTGGTGCTATGTTTCATTTGGAGTTTGGCATGGATTGATTGGTTACAGGTACTCATGGATGCATAGATACAAAGGTGATGTTGATATTCTCTTCTGATTTGGGATATGTATTGAGATGGTTGACAGTTTTGGAAAGAAGTCTGAGGAGCATTCACCTATTGGCATTGTGTTTTCATTGATGTCAATCGATATGGGATGACTACCGGTATGAGAGATGTATGTGCAACACTGTTAGGGAAGAGTACAGGTTGAGATATCTTTGATATCACCTTGTGTTGCAGGTCACCGATAAGGAAAGGATGTCAACTAGTAAGTGATGCATGGGAGAAGAAGAGACCAGAAGGAAGGGCTACATAGAATGGACAATCAAGGATTAATCCTCAAAGAAGGAGAAATGGAGATGCTAGATTGGTAAGATCTCCCCATGCATGGCAAAATAAATTTATAAGTCATATGCCATCCTTTATTGGTTATTGCTTTGCATGTAATAGTTATGGCCATAGGGTATAAGAATGTAGAAAGAGATCTAGAAGGAATAATCTAGGATATCATAGACATCATGCATATGAGAAAAATGTATCCACAAGTAGATACATGCATGTCCCCTCTCCCGGTCATGCTAGAAAGAATCCATTTGATGTTCCTAATAATGTAAATGTTGTGTGTTATAACTGCAATGGATTTGGCCATAGAGAGTTTGAATGCAGGAAGAGGAACCTGCAGTCACATGGAGGCCGGTATAGAAACTTTCCTCTACAAAAAGGTGGATACAAAGCATATGGAAGTCAGAGACCTGCATGGAACCAAAGGAGAAATTCTTTGCAGGAGCAAGAGGTCCACCAGTTTCGGTTGCTAGTCACAGCAACATGACCAAAAGCAGACGGTCAAACTAGTATGTCAAGGGATTTCCCAGTCATGAAGTTGGGATGGATATTGTGTATTATATAGCACTACTTCCGGTTGTGATGTAGAATTCAAAAATGAAAGGACCCATTAGTAGAAGGTGGTAAGACCTGCTCCCAAGCCTTAAAATGGGAAGAAGAATAAGACCAAGCAGGTATGGAGGAAGAAGACCATGGACCGAAACTGTGCATTCAATGCACATGTGATATCTCCTAAGGCCTAAAGGAGATGCAAGACCTCGGGGGGAGTAGTATATTGAACTAGATCATTCACCCCCTCAGTGAAGAAGGACACTTGGAAGAACAAGGTCTTGTCAGTATGAAAGAAGAAAATGAGATGATTAGAGGTTGCCTTGACTACACACCTACAGATGAAAGTTGGATCACTACTGCATGTGTGAATGGATGGATATTAATAACTAGAATCAGATACGAGGTGACACAAAATGAGAGGAGTCACAGGAAGGTGCTTTGGTAGTGATAGTGGACCAGTATAGGAAATTGGTATGTGCAGGATGTTACCGGCATGAATGCTAACTGGTACTTGCAAGTTATGTAAGACAATGAGGTTGGAGATCATTGCAATATCCCCAGTAGCATGGAATGTGAAGTTATGTCTTAGGTGGTGTTGATGAAAACCTGAATGATATTTGTTGGCTCGATGGTTAATCATACAAGCATGCATATTTTTGGGCTAACTGGTTTAATTTATGACATAGTAATATCATTGTATGGTATTTTGTGGATTCAGGATCATGTCATAGGGTGTGGTGGATATGCTGGAGCTAAAGATCATCAGATGATCACATATTCATAGTTCAACCAGTATATGGAAATAATTGGAGTCCTGGTATTAGACCTAACCAAAGTTAAGAACTTGAGATGTATGACTCGGGGGTAGTTCAAGTGCTTATGATGTTGAGTCGGCATGCTTGAACTTGTAAAGATGTTGTCTTCCCAAACTACAGATGATGGAAATTGCAGTAGGAATACCCGGGAAAAGTTCATGGTTATGGATACCTACTTGTCATTTGATTGTTTATATTCATAGTACAATCATATTTGATTCTAAATAAATTTGGGATCAAACGAAAGGTGTTGCAGGTTGACCAGTAGGTGAGCAGTATTCCCTGACACATCCAATTGAGTGCTTTAAAAAATAGTATCAAAGTTGCATACTAAATTGATGTCAGTTGATGAAATGAGTCATCCATCTCAAGTGTTGTGACTTGAGAAAATATAACAAGTGGTATCAAAGGAGGATATGCATCCAATAAAGATAAAGGGGGGGAAAGAATTTTGTCAATGACTGATAAATACAAGGAGGAATGATATCCTGACAGTGCCCTTTTCCATTGTTGCCAAAGGGGGAGAAAGATTTTGTAGTATACTGCATACTACATGAGTGAGAATCCATTGGATCATACAAAGGGGGAGAGAGATTATGTAGTATGCTAGATACTACATGAGTTGACATCAATACCAAAGGGGGAGATTGTTGGCATTGTGTTGTCATTAATGTCAATTGGTATGGGATGACTACCAGTATGAGATATGTATGTACAACATTGTTAGGGAAGAGTAAAGGTTGAGATATCTTTGATATTACCTTTTTTTGTAGGTCACTGGTAAGGAAAGGATGTCAACTGGTAAGTGATGTGTTGACATGGAGAAGACAAATCAACCAAGTGAGCGGTTGTCAACCAGCAAGATTATGACCAGTGTAGAAGCAGGATGGGCAAGGTGCTTGAGTTGTTGTTTGTGATGAAGAGGTAGAATGTTACCTAAATCACATCAACACTGGAGGAGAAGAAAGAATAGGTCACCGGTATGTTGTGATGTTGCAGATCAGTAGGACTCCCATCGAATGAAGATGCAGTCACCATATGAAGAGATGATTGATAGTGAATGTGTCCACACCTAATCACATGTGCCTATTTGAAGATGTGTTGCACAAATAGGGAAGTAACATGAGTGCATTGCATGATATATATGACATAGGTGTCACTCCATCGGTAAGTTGAGCTTATCTCCTATTATGAATAATGTGCATCATAGTTCTATGAGGTAAGGAAGAAGAGGTAAAGGCAAGTGTCTTAAGACTCACACCAGATCTACCAGTGAACCAAAGGAATGCCTTAAGTGCATGGAATTAGGGTTATGCACTAAACCGACTGAGAAGGCATGTTGAGCTGCCGGTGCAAATGAAGAGTGATGGGTTTGTCATCTTTCACAAACTGGCAGAGATGTTGTCTAGTTTGATGATGAAGAAGGCAAAGTGGAGCAGTTGGAAATAGAGAATGAAACCAGCATGTAGATGCCTTAGATGGAAACCACTGAAGATTTATGACTTGATGTCATCAGGATGGCTACCAGTAAGCATGAGAACCGACAAAGAAGTGAAGAGGCTAAGAGATTTGACTCTACCTTATGAGAATGAGCATGTTATGGATAGATATGTCTGGTGACTAGTTTAGAAGTTCCACCAACAGTTCAGCAAAGAGAAGACATGAGGAGTTAATCGGTAAAGTGTGAGATACCAACAGCGTTAGTAAATCAGTAGAAAAGAATAACCAATTGTGTGGTAGGTCGATGATCTTGATCATACCAACATAGATGATCTCGCAAAGGTGGAGGACAACATGGATGCCACAAAGAGATGAAGTGGCAAACTCGTAGATGTCGATGAAGTGTCATATAGGGATAGGCATCTTTACAGGTGTGCATTTAATATGGATCTCGTGATTTGTGGATCGGATCAGAGGAGTGTGGCTCGAGGAAGAATGAATGACAGAGAAAAATCAGGGAGTTGTTGGTGCTTGGATCGAAGTAAGGAAGCAAGATTGGTTGAGGACCTCGAGAAGGAAACAGCAGAAGTATTAATGGCATTTTGATAGATGCAGGTCGAGATACAAGGCCAGAGTTGCTAAGTTTAGAAAATGTGTATTGGAAGGTGCATTAATGGTGGTGATGAGAAAATAGTTGTCTGGGCAATTAGATCAGATAAGATCTGATTGGATTTGGTTTGCCTCGAGGTTGATGAGGAAACCCTAACCGCCTGAGATTTGAATTGGATTTTGGTGAAAAAACCAAGTTATAAATATGCGAGCCAAAGATATTGTTAATAGTTGTTGAAGAAGATAACATGGAGCTTCTAAAGAAGTAATTGAGTGGTGCATGAGAGAGCTAGATCAGTCAAAGGGAAAATAGCTAAGGATAGTAGTGACTGAGGGAGTGAAGGTTAAACCAGTGATAGAGTTTAACAGAGGGTTAACCGGTATGGTTTGAGCAACTGATATAGTAGCTAGAGTGCATCTAAGGAGATAACCGGTAGGAACCTATACCGACAGGAAGACAGTTGAGAGGATTGGAGAGCATAGCAGTGAGGAGGAGATCCAGCAAGAGCAGAAGAAGAGTAGAGGTGAACCGGTAGAATTTATTAGCAATGCAGCAGTAGATAAGAGCAATAGAAGAGTGAGTCGGTGCAGTAGAGAAGGTGTCTCATTGACAAAGTGAGGTATATGAAATGGTTACAAGATTCACTTGTAACAGTTTGACTAATTTTGTATTTGAAGTTATCATTGTGATCACTGAGTTGTAGCTTGGTGCAAGGGTTGTAGCTCCTTTGGGTTGTAGCCCATAAACAAGTTAGGGGTTGGGGCTCCTTGGGTTGGTGCCCTAAATCAGGAGTTGTAGCTCTTTGGGTTGGTGCCCTAAACATTGTAACAGATATTTCATTGTGAGGCTGGATTGGAGTAGTAGACTCCAGCAGCATTGCTCGCCGAGGTTTTTCCCATCTTGGGTGTTACTCATATATACTGGTGTTATGTGATGTCCCTTTGTTTGAATGCATTTGTGTTTAGTCTCCTCACTAACCGATAAGTCTTATTTCAGCTAGAACTGTTAATCGGTATACTTTCATAGGGATAGTTAAAGAGAAAAGTTGAGAACCACTTATCAACCCCCCTCTCAGTGGTGCATTGTGTCTAACATCACCTGGTATGGACTTGAGAGGAGATTATTCTTAGATGAGTCATGATGAATTGGATGTCTTAGAGGAGCACTCTCATTCCCCACTCATGGTCTACTCAATAGTTTACTACTTGAGAGGTATTGCCCATTGATCCTTTTAGGTGCATTATGTTTATGAATATCTTTTATAGACATGGATCTTGAGCTATGGATAGATGGTTAGTTCTAGAGGATTCAGTTTGAGAGATGTTTGGCATTAGTTATCTCCTTGTGCTTTTGAGTTATTATTATGATGACATTCATTGATTATTTAGTTTGGGAGATGGTTTATTGGGTATATTCCCATGGGACTGGGAATGATATTAGTTTGGTCTTCTTGGTTATGAGAGGCTTACATCCATGTTGATTGCATGTTATATATATTTGTTTGGTCCAAGGGGCTGAACGATTTTGGGTGTTCTTATGGCTTTTCATTTAGGGTTTTATGGAGGAGATCATACTTGACACAGTTTGCATTTAGAGGTGTATATAGAAGGACATGCTACTGATTTTGATTTGTAGTCTTTCTCTCTATGGTCATGGTTATCTTCCTAGATGTTTGGTTTTACATTATATTGGATTTGAGGTTGTGTGTTCACTAGTTTGTGTTCATGATATGTCACATGGGAGATCACATGGAGGTTCCTTTATCTCTTTCTTTTGTTGGTTGTGGAGAACATGGGAGATTTGTGGACACTTGTGGTGAGATTTGTACTTGCAAGTTATTGGTTTATAGGTTATTCATTTTGTTATGGATGTTCCTTAATAGTACATGCTTATTTACACTTTCTATGTGATGTTGTTAGTGGATTCATTTTAGTTTTGATATTACCTATGCAGTGGCAGTTTCTAGGTGTACATATGTGACAGGTATTGCACTTGGAGCTTATGGTTGCATGTTTTTGATATTAGAAGTAGCCAAAACAAGGGGGCTGGCCTAGGATAGAACAAGAAAATAGTGGTAAGACAACTGTCAGCAGAACATCAGCAAAATTACAGCCCTCTTACTTACCTCTATCAAAAACAATGATCATTCTATGGAAGTTCAGCAGATATATAAAATTCATAATAAATATAATAAACCTTTGCCATGCAGGGCAACAGGGTGATAAGTTCATATATAAACAAGAAATAAAACTATCAGCCCATAGGCAGCTAGGACCAAACAAAAAACAAGCCTTTCAAGACATAAAAACCAACTATTTCTTTTTTCAATGGCTCCTCTTGGGGAGAAGCTTCCTAGCCCATTCCTTGGTGAGGAATTTAAAGAGGCCCTTGTAGTCCTCTTCTTCCTTGCTTTTTCCTTTGATAGAATTTTCCTTTAGGAGACATAGAGTGGTCTTCGAGCAATGCATCACATTCAAAGCAAACTTGGTGACGTCCTACAACTTGTTTCCCATAGCCTCCATCCTGCTGGTGATTTCCTGCACATTATCAAACAAAACCTCCACTTTCTTACCCAACTCCACCAGGTTGTTATCTTCTTCCTCCTTTATGTTGCTCACCTCCTCCACCACCATCAACCTGAGGTTTGGGGAGGGAAAATTTGTTTGGGATTTAGGGCCGATCTCGGACTCATAGAATTTTTAGGGGTTTCAAATGCATGAGTGGAGCTGACAGAGTGGGGGGTCAAGGTAGACTAGAATAGGGCCACATTCTTAGAAGGGATTGAATTCCCAGTTTCATGGGAAGAGGAGGGGTCTCTTATTGATTTTTGAGGGGATTTGGAGGCCATTCGCACTAAATGGCAGGGGGTGGTGGCCTCATCAATAATTTCCAAATCGAAATCAATTTCCTAGTTTCTAACTTTCTTGGGGGTCTAACATCCTCAGAAGGGTGTTTTTTCTTTTTCTTACTACAGTAGCCAATTTTAGGTTGCCTAGGAGGGCTAGCATCAGGTTTAATGATAGCAATAGCAGGGGGGTGGTTATCAGCCACATTCTGGACAAAGATAGTATGGGGCGGGCAGAGGGCCAGGTGGAAGTTTTAGAGACAAAGGATGAGGCCTTGGTGCAGAATGGGGAAGTCTTTTCCTTTTTTCTTGGTGTCAGCAATATCCTTAATGTTAGAATCCAATGAATGAAATAGGAAAAATGGAATGGAGATGAAATCCTTGTTTCTAAGGTGGTTAAGGAACGAGAGGTGGTAATAGTAAAAGATTTCATACCTTCCCTCCAAAGTGAAGTATTTCATAATAATATAGCAGACCTCATCCCACAGAGGTGGAAGCTCCTCCCAGTTGAAACCTCCTGCCCTCTTCTCTGGGTTTTCACCTTCACGAAAGAATTGGTTCAAACTGGTGGTATCCGAAATGCGACTTTGTTTCTTCCATTTCCTCCCCTCCATAGACAAACCCATCGCATGAGAAATAACTTCTTCATATATCTCAAAGGAGATACCCCCCATGGTAACCCTTCTATCCTCCCAGGAAGCCACGAATTGCTTAGACAATCTCTCACCATTCCCCTTCATGCATTCCATAAATTTGTCAATCCTGCCTTCAGAACAAACAAACCACACCATTGGCTTCACTTTAAAATCATCAATTTTGTCGGGTTCCAATCTCAACCTCCCACCCCCCATAGCTGTTTCCTCCAGCTTAACAGAGAAAAGGGGAAATAGAGTAGTAGAAACACAAAGTCGAACCAGAGCAAGACAAGAGTTGTGAAAAAAACTAACCCAGTCTTGAGATAAAATCATGCAATAACTGGTGTAATTATTGCAATTTATGCCTAAGTAGATATCGCAATCTTGAAATTTACTATACTTGTGTGGCCCCTCAATCCAGCCACTGTGATTAGACTTATCCTAGTTGTCACCTTTATTGCCGCCAATAAACTCCGTCCGGATGATAATTAGAAAATCGCCTTTCCTGATATCATTGATATCCTCATTAATAAATCCCTTTTGGAAGTGATGACAAGGCCTTCTGTGACTATGTGGCGGGCCGAGCCCATGATGGGCGGGATTCCCTTCTAAATTTAAAATTTGAAAATTGGCACACTTCATCTAGTAATGGTTATGCGGGTTCATCATTGGACTTGGCTTTTTTCGGTCTCCTAGATCACCTTAGTGGTAACTGGCAGCAGATTGGGATTCCTCCAACATCATAATTTGTTCTGCAGCCTTCCCACCGCTACCATGGAATCCGCATCCGCATTCCCTTCTCTAAAGATATGTCAGATAGTGAAGCCCTCAAGGTTAGCCATAAGCATCCTGGCATCCCTCAAAATGGGCTCAACTTCCACCGAGCAGTAGATCTACCACTAACCGCTTCCACAATGATCTGTGATTCACCTTCAATTTCCAGATATTTAATGCCAATGGATGTGGTAAATCTCAGACCCTAGAGCCATTCCCTCTGCCTGGGTGACAGTATGGTTCTTTAGGTTGCCCGCGTAGGCTGCCATGGTATTCCCCAAGTGGTCACGGATGATTCCACCTCCAGCTTGGCAGACATTTTGAGCAAACCCATCAAAGTTCAATTTGTGCCAATGGGGTTTTGGGGCTAACCATTTAGTCTTTTTCCTTTTGATTTTAGCACTGTTGTTGAAGACATCAAACTCCGGGGGAGCTTCCAGACTTTAGCAATTTTTTTCTCCATCAAATTAGGAGGATTGGGGGGGTTTTCCACTTAGTCATCAATATGTTATCAAGAATCATTTTGAGGCAATTGTGGAAGACACTATCCAGGGGGGCTTCAACATCTCTGAAAATTTTATTGTTTCTTTCCTTCCATATCTCCCAGCAAATGTGTGGTGGGATCTATCTCCATAGTTGGAGGATCAAGGGGTGATGGAAGGGGGGAGTCCAACTAGTAACAAACTAATTAATGCTAATCTGAAAGGCCCATTGTAAGCTACATTTTCCCAGGGTCCTAGACCACAAGTGTCCAGCAAAGGGGCAGTGGATGAACAGGTGGTCAATTGTTTCCTCTTCGTCTTTACAAAGAATACATCTATTGGAAAGTTGGAAGCCACTCCTTTTAAGATTGTGTTAAGTTAAGATTTTTCCATGCATTAGGGAACACCAAAAGAAGTTGACTTTGGGGATCAGTTGAGAGTTCCATATCTTTCTCCAACACTCAACATCGCTAGAAGGTCTCAAGGGCTGTCTGTAAGAAGACTTGACCAAGAACGTCCCCAACTGGGTCCCTTTCCAAATGAATCTATCTTCCTTAGGGGAAAGGGGAATTATGCATGCTAGCAAAATATCCTGGAGCTCCCAAACCATGGATAACATGTTGGGCCAATTAGAGAGAAACTGGACAATGTTTTTCCATCTTCTTCTACCCGGCTCCATATAATCAACAATGTAATCCCCCAAGTGCTCCTTTAGGTGATACATAATTTGGTGGAAACAAGTGTTTTCCAAAGGTTTGTCTTCCACCTGAGAGTCCTCCCAGAATCTAATCTTTCTACCATTTCCAATCTGCCATTTCAGTCCTTCTCTGATAACATGTCTAAATTTCAGGATGTCATTCCATAGTTTAGATCCTTGAGGGAGGTCTCCCATACTCAAGTTATAATAGAATTGTTCCCTTTCCAGATACATGGCCCTGATAATGTTACACCAGTCTACCTCACCTTTAGCCAGGGTCCATCCCACTTTAGCAATTAAAACCTTATTCAGGGCATTTATCTTTCTGATACCGAGTCCTCCCATGGATTTGGGTAAGCAAACAGTGTCCCAATTAACCAGAGCAAGGCATCTTTTTTCCTCCATACCCGTCCATAGGAAGGTTCTTTGGATTTTCTCAAGTTTTTCCCCCATAGCACCAGATATTTTCAACAAGGAAGTAAACTAGGATACCCTGGAGGGAAGCAGCTAGGAGTTGAAGTTTGCCTGCACTGCTAAGGAATTTCCCTTTCCAACCAACAAGTTTCTTCTGTATCCATTCAAGAATAGTATTCCAAAAAGTGGGAGTGACCTCTTTAATTATGAGGGGGAGACCCAGGTAAGTCCCAGGAAGAGCAGCAGTCTCGCACCCTAATATAGAGAGGATTTTAAGCTGAAGGTCATTAGGGGTGTTGAAGAAGAAGAGATCACTCTTATCATAATTGATACATTTCCCAGATACCTTGGCATAATCTGCCAGTAATTTTTTCCATAATTTGGCCTCCATAATAGAAGACATCCCAAACAAAAAAGTATCATTAACAAATTGTTGGATAATTGAGGGGGGGATCGTGGAAGCAACTTTGAATCCCTGCAGTCTACCATTGATCAACATATCAACCACTAACTGCTCAAAACTTCAGCAATCATGATGAAAAGATAAGGTGACAGAGGGTCTCCTTGTCGAATACCTTTTTCAGCCTTAAAACAACCCCTAGGGGTCCCATTGATTAAGACTGAGAACTGAACCATAGTAACACATTCTCGAATCATATCAACCACTTTCTGGTTGAAGCCCAGTTTTGATAGAGTTTTAAATAAATAGCACCAGTTTACCTTATCATAGGCTTTTGAAATGTCGAGCTTGAAAGTCATACTAGGGATTCTGCTCCTATCCATGGAGTGGATTATTTCATGAGTGGCAATGGCAGCATCTAGAATTTGGCAACCAAGGACAAAGCCTTTCTGGGCAGGGCTGATAAACTTAGCCAGAAGGGACTTGATTGTATTCACAAGGACCTTGGAAATTATTTTATAGATAGAATTGCAGAGGCTTATGGGTTGGAAGTCCTTCATGCAATTGGGGTTTGATGACTTAGGGACAAGAACAATGTAAGTGCTATTCAATTTTTTCAGTAATTTACCAGTCTTGAAGAAATATTTCACTGCTTTAGTAACATCATAATTAACAATGTCCCAATAATCTTGGAAAAACGTCAGGGGGAAGCCATCCAGGCCCGAGGTCTTGAAAGCCCCCATTGCAAAGACTACCAAACAAACCTCCTCCGAGGATATACGAGCAAGTAGCTGATAGTTATCCTCATCTCCAATAGCATTAGGGAGCTTACTCAAAAGACTGTCCTGGAGAAACACATTGTTCCTTCCAGACTCTATGTACATTCTTATGAAGAATCCAGTGGCATTTTGGCCAATTAGGGAATCACCAGTGATTTCTTGATCTGAGTCATCCCTTAGACTTTTGATAAAGTTTCACCTTTCATGAATGCTCGTCGAGCGATGGAAGAAAGCCAATTTTTTGTCACCCTCTTTTAGCCACTGAATTTTGGATCTTTGTTTCTAGTATATCTCCTCTTTATAGAGGGTTTCCTTCCAATTCTTATAGCAATCCTCTTCCTCAACCTGCATAGAGTGGGGGGGGTCTCCTGTTGTCATACTGCTCTGGAGTTGTTCCAGTCTGGAGCATAACTCCTTTTTTTTCTTGAAGATGTCACCAAAATTTGTCTTATTCCAACCTTTGACTTCTCTACGGATGACTTTCAGTGTCTCCACAATTCTGAACATAGAAGTCCCTTGAACTGGGGTAGCCCACCAACCCTTGACCAGGTTTCTGAAATCAGGGTGGGAGGCCCACATAATCTCATAGCGGAAAGGGGGGGACCCCGGTAGGGTCTATCCTTCCAATGGAGTAGGAGGGAGTTATGATCAGAAGTAGTCCTTGGGAGAGTCTTAAGGTGGGAGTTGTGACCAATATACCAGTTGGTAGAGATGAGGAATCTATCTAGTCTTACTTGAATTAGGTGATTGCCTTTCCTATTATTTGACCAAGTGTAAGGGACACCCTGAAGATCAAGATCAAAGAGGCTAGTGACATTAATGAGGTTGGCGAGATCCCCCATGCTATCTATAAAATCAACTAGCCCACCACATTTTTCAGAGGAGTAGAGAGGGGTATTAAAGTCTCCAGCCAACATGTATTGAGATTTTTGGTCAGCCAGGATGAGTTCCAAAATTTCCTCCCACACCAGACGTCTTCCCACTTTGGATTTGGGGGCATATATATTGAATAGGTGCCAAAGGTGCACATCATGTTGAAAGGTGACCGCTAAGAAATTTTGATTGCTAACATAAATCTTTTCGTGGATTTTTAGGGGGTCCCAAAGGGTAGCAATTCCCCTAGAAGCCCCCAAATCATCCAAATAAAAAAAGGCAGCCCCCAGCCAAAGTTTACCAACAATGGTTGCAAAAGTTTGGTAAGACATTTTAACCTCCTGAAGAAGACAAATATCAAGTTTCTTTCTAAGATATATTGTTTAATAGCAAATTGCTTCTGGGGACTGTTGACACCCCTTATGTTCCAGGAGAGGAACTTCATTTCTTATTTATGTTGATTCCATCAAGGGTCAAATGTTTACCCCTTGCAATGTCCCTTGCCATCAACTTATGTCTCATCACCCTCTCCAAAGGTCTTTTGACTTTATTTTCAATACCCCCCACATCTGCTTTCTTAGCCTTGGGTTTCTTCTTCTGGGCCATCCATTCCTCATTGTCCACCAGAGGAGATCGAAGTGGTGATAACTTCATAAGAGTCAGTACGGGGGATTTTTCTGTTCCAACAGACGTCTCTGCGTTGCTAGGGAAAGAAGGGGGGTTGTGATTGACAGCTTTTTCAAACCTGGGGGGGGTCATGGATCCATCAGGATTGTAAAATTGAGGGGTTGAGGGGATAGAAATTCCCAGAGGCTTGGGGAAGAGGTAGATATTACCCGTAGCCATAGAGGGGGAGGGGGAGGGAATAAAGGATAGCTGGAGGCTAGACACCGGAGGGATTTCACCCTCTTCCAGGGGAATGACTGGACTAACTTTCTTCACAAGATCAACCGGGGTTTTTAAGATTTCAAGGATCTTTTCAGTGTGGTGGTAGTCATCAGGGACTTCATTTGCATTAGGAAGTCCCAAGGGGGCTGATGAAGAGGGAGAACTTGGGCTAATGGGTTCATCAATAATAGCCTTTTCCTTCAGCTTGGGTTCTGTAGACTCCTGGGTTTTACACTAAGCATAAATGTGCCCTTGTTTAGCACACTTTTGACAAAAAAGGGTGGCATTTTCATAGACAATGGCATGGAACCATTTTCCCCACTTTGAGTTTAGAGAAACAAAATTAGGGAGAGATTTGTTAATCGCAACATTGACATAAAAACGTGTATACACCAACCTAGATTTAGCCAGAGTGACCGAGTCAGTTGTAGCATAGCTGCCAAATGAGTTTCCAATCCAGCGGTAGGCTAGGTAGTCTAACCCAAACAGGAGCCATGCGGTTGAGTTCAGCTAAGGGGTCAAAACCAAGTTTCCATTTAGCCAGAGTTAGGAAATGCTTCCCATAAGCCCAACAACCTGAGAGGACAAAGATCAGGTCTTCCTCCGCTGTGAACATGAATTGGAAGAGACCACCAGGCATTGTTGAGATGTCGATGCTACCTTTTAGTTTCCATCTTGATTTGGCCCATCTCCTAATCATGTCAATAGATGGCCTAAAGGAGAAGAAGTGACCAACTATCACCAGGTGAAGAGATGAGACCATTTTGTCCATGAGACTGTCTGGGAGTTTGATCTTCGTTATTTCATTAGTTTGGGTAAAGTTAGCCAAAGTCACTTCCAATGTTGTATTAGTGGACCTGAGAAGGGCATTTTTCTAGTTGGATTTGGAATCTTTCTTACCAAGCTTTGCATTTTGTTGTTTGGCAGCCATTTTCGGCCTGGGGAGAGGTATATTCTTCACTCCATCATTCAAGCCAGAGTCTTTCGGTACCACCGATGAAGAGGAGGAAGGAGTTTTTTTTCCTATGACCTACAGACAGTGGGATCCCAGTAGCATGTGAACCGACTGCGGTATCGGGTTGGGGGTCGGGTTGCAGGGAGGAAGGGACCTCCCCAAAGGGGGCGATCATGCAAATGAATCATATTCAAACGCAGGGAAAGGCGGGAAAGTTGCAAAGCTTTGAAAATTTCATGGGAATCAATTTAACGGATTCTTATGGTTGCATGTTATAGGTTGTATATGTTGACGATATGTAGTTCACTTGATATGTATACCTTGGAGGTATGGATAGTTGGATGTGTTAGCACTAGTTGTGGGTGCTATTTCAGCTATGGTTGTTGGTTCTTGATAGCTATTGATGCATTGGATAACTTTGGATTGAGTGTTTGATTTTGGATATCAGTTGAGATAGGACTTATTATTCATTGCGACAGGTTGTGTGGCTTTATCTTTGGATGGAGTTTTTATGTCCAGTGGTAGTGGCATGGTGAATGGTGGGAGCATTAATGTATGAGATGGTGGTCACTTTGTTTCTTATTGTAATTATCTTGATGGAGCACATGGGGCACTTTGATTCCATGATGGCATATGTGCTAGAGGGTTTGTTCCCTTGTTCATGTTGTGGTTACTTATTGCCCCTTATGCAATGTATACAACAAGTGGGAGAATGTTGGGAAAATAGGTGTTGTACAGCTTGCATAATAACGTTTATAATTATAATATTTAATTATTATATGAGTTTCCCATGGATTTGTAATGTAATATTTATTCATTTGATGTTGCACATGAATGTGTAAGATGTTGAGATTCCTTGGGAATATTCTCGGGACCACTTGATGAGTTGTATTGTAACATTGGGATATATTATATTTTATTTATTCAATATTGGGGAAATTAATTTAATAAAGTACCCAATATTAGATGTGGGGTCAAGGGGGTAGGTAGACCATGGTATTTGCACATGGTTTTGTAGCACATGGTTTTCATGTAATACCACTTGGTGGTTTTGTGGAATCTTGATTTTATAAAAGCAATCACAATGGTAGTTGTTTAGGTTAGCCAAAGAACCAGTTAGTCGGGTTTAGCATTTGTTGAGGTTGGAAGCATGGCATGGGATGTTTGGTTACATGCTTGTTCACACGGAGTGATTGTTGATGGCTTGTTGATGGTTGGGTTTCAGAATCTTTCACAGTTGTAAATTGCAATGTTTAATTGTTGAATAATACATGGTGATGGATTCTTTTAGAGGCTAGGTTTTTCCCTCATGAGGGTTTTCGCAGGGTATATCTTGTGTCAACTTTGATGGGTATTTTATCTATTATTTGAATGTATATTTTATGTGATTATTTTGTTGAAATCTAAATTGGGCTATGTGGAAATTATCATAAAGTTGGCTGCAAGTTTCCTTACACTCCCATTCAGGAAGCCATTATGCCAAATCCTGCCAATACTCCTAATGCACCTACTAAACCAACTCATCTCCCTACTCAAT
Source organism: Cryptomeria japonica (assembly GCF_030272615.1). Lineage (NCBI taxonomy): Eukaryota > Viridiplantae > Streptophyta > Pinopsida > Cupressales > Cupressaceae > Cryptomeria > Cryptomeria japonica. Next base: position 366,611,704 of record NC_081414.1, on the reverse strand, counting down.
TTATACCTAACCCAAACAAACATCCTGCCCATCAGGCATATTTTAGTGACATACAAAAATTCCCTACTTATGTCCTAAATATTAATACTATGCATCTTCAGTCTGGAAAAAAAACTTAGTTGCCCTAGTGAGATGATGATAATGAAGACTTATTCCATGGAGTTTTATCATTTATAAAAAATTGTTTATTGCTCTTATTATCGTGAATAAGAGATGACATTTATGTTTTAACTATTAATGTCATATATGTTGGCAATTTAGAGGAATTGATTATGTGTTGCATTAGTGTTTGTCATTGATGTCAACACTAGCTTCTTTGGTTATCTACCGGGTTCTGGTAGAATGGTTGGACTTTGATGATCATAATGAGATTTATCTCTGGTATATTCTGATTGGTGGAATTGGTTTGGTTTAGTCATTCATGTTATTTAGATGCGTGTCACATTCAGTTGGTTTGGGATTTGGTGATCCAGAAGTTGTCATATGTTCTAGTAAGCCTTTTGGTTACCAGTAAGGGTTCTACCGGCAGATCTTTGTTGAAGATCTTTTGATGGATTGGATAAGTGGTGTTGGTGTGGCTTCTAGAAGGTTTTTAGGATGCTTATGGTTATCATGTCCGTGTTCCAGTTGATTGTTGGTATTTCATTTGGCTTATGGCGACCTATTTTAGGTCCGATCTTATTTTGCTTGGTTATGGACCAGTTTATGTAACGTTTTGGTGGATGCTCCTGATGCATTACTGGTTGGATTTATTGTTTGGTTAATGTTGTTTTGATCTTAGGACAACTTGGATTATCATTGGTTTTTGGGTTTATGTAATGGATTTATTGTATTATAGTTTAGGCACGGCCGACCTAATTGTTTAGGTCCCAGGTTGGTATAAATATGATGTAAAATCTCTTTGTAGATTGTGGCATGGGATTATGGTTATGGGATTATCTGTGTGCAAATAAAGTTGTAATCATATGCAGAGGTTTTGGTCGATCATAGGTGATCGAATTGGGTTTGTGTAAAATATTTAAGACATTCGGCATTGAGCTTAATCGAAACTATACTCAAGCATAGGAGATACTATTCTTGCAATTCATTCTTATTTCTGGATTGTAGTATAGATTTCTTTTGTATTCAATGATGCTCCTTTTGTGATGAGAAGTGTGCTCTAGGCTATTTGCCTTCCTATATATATAAGCCCCTTATTATCTTCACATACTTACTGCAGAAGTATCATCTGACTATGGGTAGGCTTCCCGTCATGGTTTTTCCCTTTACCAGGTTTTCCACGTACAAATATTGGTGTTATGTGTTGTGGATGCATGGTAATTGGTTTATGATATATACTTGTGCTTAATTGATATATCTACTATTCTGGTATTTAGTTTATGCATTCCAGTAAAAGGTTTTGTGGGCTTAAAGTTTCATAATTTGTTAACAACTGATTCAACAACACCCCCCCCCCCTCTCACTTGTTCATCAGTTATCCTAACAATTGGTATCAGAGCCTGGTCCTCTCTACAAAAGCTTAACCACTTGAGGAAGATCCTATGGCAAGTAATCATTAACCTTAAATTTCTTACCAGAAGGATAGGCCTAGGCTTGAAGGAACAAATTACAGAGTATGGAAGCTTCAGATGGAGACTCATCTAAGATGTCTTAGCAAGGAGATTTGGGAGATTACTGAGAAAGGTTGTACCCCTTATGATCTAGAATCTGGCAATCCTCCTCCAGTAGACTTGGATAAGAACATTGAAAATGATTGTACAGTGAGAGAATCCCTTTTGAGCACCCTTTTAGATTAGCAAGTAATGGGATTAACGGACAAATCATCTGCAAAAGCTATATTGGATAAGTCAGAGACTCTGAATGAAGGTGACCCTACTGTTAAAATTGCTAAACTTGATGGTTATTGGGTAAGGTATGAGAACCTTAGAATGGAAGAAGATGAAATAGTTACTATTTTTATGGAAAGAGAATGAAATTATTTTAGGAATTCAATGTTGTGGTGGATCTCTGAGAGAAGATGAGATTGTTTCTAAAGTATTGAGAGCTTTACCATCTACTTACAAGATGAAGGCTACTTAAATTAATGAGTTGACAACAATGTCTAACACTTTTGTTAATAAGGATACTTTGGTTGAAAAGTTATCTACTTTTGAGGTTGAAGAATTCGCTCCTCAAGGAGCTACAAAGACAGATTCTGCATTCAAGGAATCTACATCATCAACTGGCAAGAGTGATTGGAAAGTATTATATGTAAAGGAACTAGAGGATATGAGGAAACAAGATGAAGATCTTGAAGAACGTGAAGCCCTATTTGCTAGAAGGGTATATAAAGGTCCAGTAGGAAGTAAGTATGAAGGAAAATCACCTTTCAAATGTTTTGCATGTAATAAGATAGGTCATTTTGCTTCTAGGTGTCCTGAGAGGAACTCAAGATTTGAGGAGAAAGCTAGAAGATCTTTTAAGCCTAACCATGAATATCAGAACAAGCATAAGTACAGGAGGAACAAAGACAAATTATGCTAATATGTTGATGAGGAAGGTGTAACTGATGACTTTGATGATGAACTAGCAAAATATTCAGCTAGTAGATCCAGTAATAGAAAGGAATGGATATTCTTGTCTATCAAGGAAGATGCTCCGAAACCTATCATTCATAATGACGAGAAGGCCCTTACTGCTAAAGTTGAAGACAAGGATGAAAAGGTGATAAACGGTGGATGTTCACATCATATGGCTGGAGATAAAAGGAAATTTTTTATCTTTACAAGAATTTGATGGTGGTCTGGTCAGATTAGAAGATGACAAAGAATGCATGATCAAAGGAAGAGGAACTATATCATTGGATGGTAAGCATAACACTGATAATATTTAATATATTGAAGGTTTAACGCATAATCTTTTGAGTGTAGGATAGTTGGTGGATAAGGGATTTCAATTATAGTTCAAGGATGGAAAATGAAAAATCATTAACAGATCTGGATTGGAGATTGCAACCGGTACTCAGACTAGAGGTAGCATATTTCATTTGAACTCCGGTGAGAAGACATGTTTAATTGCACATATTGATGAGAGTTTTCTATGGCATAAGAGGTTGTGTCATGTGAATTTTGATTGCATTATAAAGATCAGCTCAATTAAGGCAATTAGAGATATACCTAAGATTGTGAAGCCTCATAATCCGGTATGTAAGGAATGTCAAATGGGAAAGCAAGTCAGAACTTATTTTAAGAATATTCAAGATAAATCTAATGATGTTCTTAATCTTGTTCATACTGATTTGTGGTCCTGCTAGAATAAGAAGTTTTTCAGGGTGATAGATATTTCATGCTAATCATTGATGACTATTCTAGAATGACGTGGGTTACTTTTATAAGGGATATTTTTGAAGCCTTTGAAAAATTCAAGAACTTTAAAGCTATAGTTGAGACAGAGACGGGACTAAAGATCGAATGCTTAAGATCCAATCAGGGTGGTGAATTCACATCTAGTGAATTTAATAGTTATTTTGAGAAACATGGGATAAGGAGACAGTTGTTTGCACCTCAGACACCTTGGCAGAATGGTGTTGTGGAAAGAAAGAACAGAACTATCCTGGATGCAGCTAGATCTATGATGAGAGAAGCTAATTTTCCACATATCTATTAGAGAGAAGCTATGAGCACGATTGTGTACACATTAAACAGAGTTTATATCAAAGGAGACATTGGTAAGACACCTTATGAGTTATGGTTTGGTCATACACCTATAGTTAAGTATTTCAGAATATTTGGTAGTAAATGATATACCAAAAGAGATGATTCCATTGGAAAGTTTGATCCTAGATGTGATGAAGGAATACTTCTTGGTTATTCAAATAAAAGAAAATTAAAGCATATAGATGTTATAACAAAAGAATGCAGAGAATTGTGGAGAGAGCTAATATCAAGGTGGATGAATAGTAAAAAGGTCAAACCAGTACTTATGAGAGAGAAGTGGAAGTGGAAATGATCATAACTGAACCGATAACACCTATACCAGAACAGAATGTTGAACCAGTTACTCCAGTAGTATCAAAAAATTCAACAATAACTGAAGATTAGAGCAGGGAAACAGAAAGTCAGAAGACTCCTAGGTATGTAAGGTTGAATCATTTAGAAAATCAGATCATTGGAGACAAGAGAAAAAGATTAATAACAAGGAGAAGGTTGGTAGCTGAAGAGGTATGTTTAATTTCTCAAATTGAACCGGCATCAGTAGATGAAGCATGTAAGGATGAATGTTGGATGAAAGCTATGGAAGAGGAATTGGATTAGATAGAAAAGAACAACACATGGACTTTAGTTCCCTAACCTAAAAAATAAGAATGTTATTGGAACTAAATGGGTTTTTAGGAATAAATTGAATGAAGTTGGACAAGTTGTGAGGAACAAGGCTAGATTGGTATATAAAGAATATTCTCAGAAGGAAGGAATTGATAATGATGAAACTATTTCACTGGTAGCTAGGATTGAAGTTGTGGGATTGTTTCTTGCTTATGTTGCCCATAAGAAATACAAGCTTTATCAGATGGATGTTAAGTGTGCTTTTCTAAATGGATATCTTGAAGAGGAAGTCTACATTGAGCAACCTAATGGATTTTCTCTTTCAAATGAGAATAACATGGTTTGTAGAACAAGGAAAGCTTTATATGGATTGAAGCAAGCACCTAGAGCTTGGTATGCTAGATTGGACAAATTTCTTTTGAAGCTTGGTTTCACTAAAGGTAATGTTGACAGTATCTTATATTATAAGATCACTAATGATGACATATTTATTATTGAGGTCTTTGTTGATGATATCATTTTTGGAGGTGAGGAAAAGTTATGTATGGAATTCTCTAATGATATAAAGAATGAATTTGAGATGTCTATGATTGGAGAAATGAGATTTTTCTTAGGTTTGCAGATTAATCAAATTGATAAAGGTATTTTCATTTGTCAAGCTAAGTATTCTAAAGAGTTGTTGAATAAATTTGGTATGGAAAAATCTAAACCAGTTGGTACTCCTATGGTTACAAGTGAGAAATTGACAAATAAAGATGTATAAGCTTTGGTAAATCCTACAAGGTATAAATCTATGATTGGAGGTTTGTTATAGTTGACTCAGACTAGACCGGATATAATGAATGTTGTTTATATTATATCAAGATATCAGAGTGATCCTAGAGAGAATCATGAGAGTGCAGTGGAAAGGATTTCTAGATATTTACAAGGAACAACTGAATATAGTTTGTGGTATCCTAAAAATGATGACTTTACTTTCTGTGCATATATAGATGCAGATTGGGTTGCAGATATAGATGGCCAAAAAAGCACATCCGGTGGAGCTTTCTTTCTTGGAAAGAAACTTGTTTCATGGATCAGAAAGAAACAGTCATGTACTTCTTTATCTTCTACTGAAGTTGAGTATGTTGTTGCTGCTACTACTTGTACACAATTTCTATGGATGAAGAAAATGTTGAAAGATATAAGGGTAGATTGCAATGAACCAGTAGTTATTCACTATGATAACTCTACTTCTATTGACATATCAAAGAATCTGATAAATTTCATTCTAAGACAAAGCATATATCAATCAAGTATAACTTTTTGAAGGAAAAGGTGGAAGAAAATGAAGTCAGATTGGTTTATGTGAACACTAAAGAGCATATTGTAGATATCTTCACTAAACCTTTGCCCAAGGAATCATTTGAGTATTTTAGAGATAGATTGGGGGTCTTTGCCCCTCCGGTTGAGACTTGAGTGATGTTGACTGGCATCAGTCTGGTATGCATTATCAAAACTATTATTCATTCTGGATTGATGAGTTGGTGCTACTACTCAGGGGGAGTAGTCAGCTGTGTGGTTCAGAGGTTTTATGATTTATTTTTCTTTGATGTTTATGTCGAATTTCTAGCATTGATGTCGAAGGGGGAGAGATATACATGTGAAAAATAGAGCTTAACAGAGATATTAGTCATAGGGGGAGTTTGGTCTATGGTTTGGTTATTCTGTTCAGAACTTCATTATTATATCATTTGTTGGATATCTTCTATTGGGGGAGACTTGTTTGGCACTTCTTGGCACTTGGATGTTTTTCACATCTAGTGTTTCCATCAATGCCAAAGGGGGAGATTTTTGGCAATTTGGAGTGATTGATTATGTGCTGCATTGATGTTTGTCATTGATGTCAACAATAGCTTCTTTGGTTATCTACTAGGTTCCGGTAGAATGGTTGGACTTTGATGATGATCAGGAGATTTGTCTCTGATATATTCCAATTAGTGGAATTGGTTTGCTTCGGTCATTCATGTTTTTCAAATGCGTGTCACATTAAGTTGGTTCAGGATTTGGTAATCTGGAAGCTATCATATGTTCTAGTAAGCCTTTTGGTTATGGGTAAGGGTTCTATTGGCAGAGCTTCATTGAAGATATTTTGATGGATTCGATAAGTGGTGTTGGTGTTGCTTCTAGAAGGTTTTTCAGGATGCTGATGGTTATCATGTTTGTGTTCCAGTTGATTGGTTGTATTGCACTTGGCTTTTGGCAACCTATTTTAGGTCTGGCCTTATTCTGCTTGGTTATAGACCGGTTTATGTAACGTGTTGGTGGATGCTCCCGATGCGTTACTGATTGGATTTTTTGTTTTTTTAATATTGTTTTGGTCTTAGGCTGAATTGGATTATCATTGGTTTGCGGGTTTATGTAATGGATTTATTGTATTATCTTTTAGGTGGTCGGGCTAATTGTTTAGGTCTCGGGTTGGTATAAATATGATGTAAGATATCTTTGTAGATCGTGGCATGGGATTATGGTTATGGGATTATCTGTGTGCGAATAAAGTTGTAATCATATGCAAAGGGTTTGGTTGATCATAGGTGATCAAGTTAGGTTTGTGTGAGGTTTAAGACCTCTGACATTGAGCTTAACCAAAATTGTACTCAAGCATAGGAGATGTTATCCTTGCAGTTCATTCTTATTTCTGGATTGTAATCTAAATTTCTTTTGTAGTCAGTGATGCTCCTTTTGTGATGAGCAGTGTGCTCTAGGATGTTGGCCTTCCTACATGTGCAGGCCCCTTATTGTATTCACATACTTACTGTAGAAGTATCATCTGACTATGGGTAGGCTTCCCACCATGGTTTTTCCCTTTGTCGGGATTTCCACATACAAATCTTGGTTTTATGTGTTGTAGATGCATGGTAATTGGTTTATGATTTATACTTGTGCTTAATTGATATATCTAATATTCTGATATTTGGTTTATGCATTCCGATAAAAGGTTTTGTGTGCTTAAAGTTTCAAAATTGGTTAACAACTGATTCAAACCCCCCCCCCCTCTTAGTTGTTCACCGGTTATCCTAACAATATAATCCTACTAGGACTGTTTCTTATTGGTGTTAATATTTATGGTTTGTTAAATCTCCTTCCTAGATTTAAGGAATTAGTCCTTAGGTAGTTGAATAAAATAGATTTTCATGAGCTCTCTATAATGAAGCTTCATGTGCCTGTAATGGCTAATACTATTTTTGAATGTATTTATGTTGTAGCTAAATATATCTCTGATTGTAATTTGGCGTTATCATGCATCTATGAATATAAAAAGTACTATTTTTATTTCTATATTCTATTGATCATAACTAGAGTGTACTTAGGGGGGGCACTTGAGGTACATTTCCTCCATTTGTTTATATTAGCAAATTAAATATTTCAATGTGTAGATAATAGCTCAATGAGATTGAACAATACTAGCAGATTGTATGTTACTCATGTAGCTTGAGCAGTTCAATGAGCTAGCAATATAGTGAATTCAATTTAGTCTTAGCATAATCATTTCCCTTATTCGTTATCTATTACTATGCTTAATATGAAGTTATTCAATTCATCTCATGGTAGTAGGAATCCTTGATTTGTTGAATGCAGTTATGTTGGAATGATGAGTATACTTATCCTTGTAATTTGCTTTCTAATTAAATAGGTGACAACGTGAGTAATAATGTGATGCATATATTGTGTCGGTCCATTTCAAGTATACAAACATGGTGTAACAATTAAATGTGTCAAATATTTATGAGAGGATTCTCATTTAGATAGGTTACCTTTGAGTTTGTAGGCTATGATCACAATTGGATATAGGAAACTCTGCACAACCTGCTAACTCAAATAGGCTCATCTAATTATCAACCAGGGAAGCATAAACTTATGATGGGTTTGTACTGTATGTGCATTATATATGACTCTAAGATATTCTATCAAATAGATAAAGGAAACTAATTAGATTAAATAATTAAAGAAAAACATAAACAATGTTTGGAATAAACCTATCTACGCAACATTTTCTTTTGGTTGACTAGTTAAGTAATTAATTAGTGGTTGTGGGTGGTGCGTGTTAGGATAAAGGTCCCATATACCTTGTAGATACTATGACATGGTTCTATAATCATCGTAAAGTGTTCTAGGGCACTTAGGATTTGTTGGGAAAATAATTTGTAATATTTAATTCTCACCATTATTTGCAATGCATACATAAGGGATGATGGGTTCCACTAGTAGCGATAAAAGTGGGTTGTGAACACAATTAATTAATATTGTTTTACCCACTCATGGATGCCTATATTAATATATTTAAAGACTTAAGGAAGTTGAAAAGTAAAAATTTTACTTCTCCAAGTGGGAGCATGGAAGAGGCAACAAGTTTCAATCAGTATTCGGTCATTTATTACATTTAATGTAATGTTACCGTGCAAGTATGGGTGCCTAAGTTTTAGGGAAAGTACTAGAAGAAAAATCAATATTTTTTTTAGTTTCATGGAGGAATTCCAAGGGTTTTAGTCATGAGGAATTAAGAGGTTTCTTTGGGAACCTTTAATGGTGGTTTTTGATCTCTTGTCATTCTATAAATTCAGCCTCTAGGTGTAGATTTTAGATGTAACAGTTGAATGTAGATTTCTTTGTAGGAACAAAGGATGAAAGGGAGGCACAAGGAGGTTATTCACATGTAAATAGGTGATTCAATGGTGGAGGTAAAGAGGAGAATTAAATTCACTATTTTGTAAGCATGTTTATTGTTGATAATGAAAGTCTTGTCCTCTCCTCTTGGTGGAGTTTTTTTCTGCAAGGGTTTTTCCACGTAAATCATGTGTTGCATGCATATGTTATGCTTTATATTTATTCCTTATTGATGCTATCTTATGCCAATATTAATCACTATTTATTATTTTTATATGTTCACATGATGTAGGTTTATTAAGTATGATTTATAGGATAATTTTTGGCATCATTAAGAAGAAGGATCTAATCTTGATTTTCCACAATTAAGCCAACTTAATTATTAGATTTTCATATGATTTTAATATTTTTATTTTATATCTATCCAAGCCTTTCATCTCATCCTTTGATTATTTTATTGGATAGTGATTGATATTCTCAATCTTTAATATTGAACCTATTCATTTCCCAACTGTGCAAAACTACTAGAGTTAACTATGCTGCCACAAAATTATTCTAAAAAACTTATTACTAAAACTTAAGAATTTTAAACAATAACCTAAATTATTCTAGAGTCATAATAACCCAATCATTCCTTGATTGAATGGCTACAATCCCAGTTTTTAGTATTCCATCTTCAATCTAGAAGCTTCATTGTTCATGTTTACGCTGAATTTGAACTTATTTGTAACCCCTAACTAAGCTAACCACTAATCTAGATCTACAAACTAATTAAACATAATATCCATGAAGAATCTATTAAACATGTAAATACTAATGAAATAAAACAAATTATACCTTTCAAATGTCCAATATGCTTGTCTCTATTGTTCTCATATCCTCCATGATCTTGTATTATGATGTTTGCTCTCATATTTGTATGCACTTCCACAAGAACTCAAGGAAGAATGGATGTGGTTGTGATGATGTATACCAAAATGATTTTGATAGAATATGGGTATGCTCAAGATATGTTTTATGTAAAATGAGAGGAGGAAGCCTCTCTTATAGAGATCATCTTAAGAATGGAAGGTTTTAGATTCCGACGTAGGATCATGAATGGCCATGATTAGATAGATTAAAGAGAATTGATAAGGTTTGAGGGTAGGTAAATATGAAGGGAGGAGATTAAGAGGTGAATTGACTTTGGAGAAATCAAAAAGTGAATGAAGAAGCGGTTGACACTTTGTCACATGTCTACAATTTTAGATTGTGATCTATGTGAACAAGTTGAAGGACTAGGATTATAGAGAAAAAAGGATAATGAATTAATTAAATAAATAAATGTATTTATTTAATGAATAGAGGAAAAGCACTAGATAAATCAAATAAATAAAAATATTTATTTAATTTAGGAAAGAGATGGGATCTAAATAAATAAAAAATATTTATTTGAATTATAAAGAAGAGGCTTAGTGAATTAATTATGTAGCACCTTGCCAAGGAACCCTAGAGGACAATAGCTAAGTAATCAAAAAAACATAGCAATTTTTTTTAAACTAATTACATAACATTTCTAACTCAATAAGAAATTAAATATAACATTTTCACAAGAAGAAGATAAACATTCATCTAACTAAGTCCTCCTGCAGGTTCCCTAATGTCGCTACATATATAATTCTCTAATCAACAACTAATAGCCTAACATCATAATGAAATAACATAACATTACCAAAATGCATGAATATACATACCTACCATTAGGTTCATTTTAACACCAAATTAAGTGTTCCTATGATAACCTTTACAAAAGATATAATGATGCATTCAATCACATAATATTGGTTGATACCAACATCAAACTACTCAATACAAGTCTACATTTACATTCTTTTTTATTACTACACATTGCATTACATTATATCAAATTACATCAATATCCCTAAGGGATTCTCCAAATTATAAGGATAATGAAATAATTACAATTATATAATAAAAATGATAATAAAATACATATCATCTCCTAATACATCACTAGATCATCAACATCAATTACTGAGAGAAAACTAGAGAGAAGAAACAAAGGATCCATCCAATGCACAAACATGTCAACTGGTCCCTAATAGAGGTAAGGAAACAACCTCTCAACCATGTGGAACCCTAACTATGATTTGGAGATAGACATGAGGCCCCACACAACACAATCAAACAAGGCCGACAACAAACATCCATGAAGACACAAAGATACACAATGAATAACCAGGACTAACCACAAGGTTTCACTAAAGGCTTCTAGCATGACCACATAGGATAGGGTTCTAAGATACAATCAAGGAACAGTGTCATCACATAGCCCTAACCTAGGTTATCCTATATATCCTCTCTATGCCCCAACCCCCATTTGGTGACTCATTTGGAACTAAACAATCATTTTGTGAGGTCAAGGAAGTTCGATCGTGCCAATCCAAACATCACCTAGATGAACATGAATTCTTGATTCCATGCTTAGCTTCTACGAGCACTAAGGCCATGGATAAGGAAAAACAATTATCTTTATTAATGTGTATTTTCCCCCGAGTTCACTTGTTTAGGTATCACTTGATTAAGAAACTTACAATGGGTTATCCTAGCTAGCCACCTAGGGCCTAAACCCCCATTAAGAGCCACTCCCCCTATCTTGAACCTAGACAACTCTAACCTAGAGTTCATTTCCAAGATAAGATATACATAAATTGCATAAATAACTCATATGAATCATACACATGCATAGGACCTCTCTAGGCCTTATCCATCAAGATACATCAATGAATCCACTTCCAAATGCAGTGACAACTAGATTGTTAAACACAATGTACCACTAAGAGGGGGGTGAATCAGTGGTTCCTAAATTCTTTTCCTTTTTAAACAAGTTTGGAATACGGGTTATCCACCTCAACACTAAACAAACAAACCGATAAGATAGGAGTGTATATCAAAAAGGCAAACACATAAATGCATAACCCACAACACCAGATGTACAAGGAAAACCCAATATGGGAAAAACCTCGATGAGAAATGTTGTTGGAGTCTAGTGCTCCAATCCAGCCTCACAATGAAACAATCAGATTACAATAATTTAGAGCACCAACCCCTAATAATTTAGGCACCAACCCCTACTAATTTAGGGCACCAACCCTTGCACCAATCTCTAACTTGGTGTTGTATAATGAAATACAATTTTGATATAGTGAAAAAACCTGGTTGCAAATGAGTTTTGCACCACCTGATCAATGGATTTTTGTCTATTAACAAACTCCTCTTCTTCACTGGTTCTCACACTCTCAGTTATCAGATTACTCTTTCTAATCACTCATCGATTACTTCTAGCCTTTCTCCTCTCTCTCTCTCTTAGCCTCACACTTCACAGTGTCACTCTTGGATGCCTTCCTAACCAATCACTCCTCACTGGTACGCTTGACTGTTTAGACTATAATAGTTTACCAATTACTTTGTCTCTACCGGTTAGACCCTCTCACCGGTTCAGCTTGCTAACACGCACTGTAACTCCCTTTGAAAATAACTCTAAGGCCAATTATCTTCCTTTCTCAAGCTCTCTTCTCTCACACCTCGTATCAAGCATCCACTGATTCCAGTCTTGAGCTAACATATTCATATTTTAGGGTTCCTGCCAAAGCAGCATTCAAATGGTTTTGTGTTAGGTTTAACCTTCACCAACTCGATCCGTATTATATTTAATCCAATCTGCTTTTCCAGAATGGTGATCTACATCACACCAAACAACACCCCCATCTCCTCATTTTTTTGTGTATTTTTTCTATTTTAGGATGTCTATGACATGCTTTTCTATGTTTCTCTGTCAAACACCATTAATGGCTCAATTGTTTCCTTCGACAAGCGAGTACAAAGATCAGATCTTCTTGTAGGGTCAATTCAATCATTTTTCCACCTTGTCTTCCTCGAGCTGCAACATTTTGTCATCCTCCCATGCTTTGTGGGTTCTTCATTAAAGTCGACCTGCTTGTTGAGTGTTATATCGATGAATACTTCACCAACCTCTACGTGATCGCCACCTAGTTTCCACCTGTCATCCTTGTCAAAATCCACCTATGCTCGATTTTCTATGTTGGTTTGACATCCTTCACCAACCAAGATTGACTACCAGTTCAACTCACCTTACCGGTATAACCTTACTTCATCGGTGGACCTTCATACCTCCTGACCTTTTCTCTATCGATGGATCAACTTGGCCTTCCATCAAACATGTTGGTCCAACTACTCAGTCCATTTTTCGACAGCATTAAACTTCTCTATGTATATCGGTTCACATCCTTCAGTTCTTCTTTTTCTTGCTTGCTTTGCCTTGTCGGTGGTCCTTCTCTACCGATCAATGATGTATTACATATTTAACGGTAACATACCTATATGTCTACTTACACATATGGATTGACATCATCATGTCTTACATAACCCATACCATTCACCACTACTTACTCACCGGTGACAATGCCAAACCAATTGACATCAATGACAACCTAATGCCAAAAATGCCAACAATCTCCCCCTTTGGCATTGATGTCAACTCACTACAAGACTTCACACCAATAGATTTCTCCCTCTTTGACACAATGACAAAGGGTTAGGGTACTTCATTCTCCAACTTTGATTCATACTTATCTCCCCCTTAGTCAAATCTTCTCTTAGTGATTACAACCGATACTGAGACATACAATCTTGAATGATTCCTATGATCAACATGTGGTTCAAGAGATATGGATACTACTATTAGCTCCCCCTAAACCATATATCTCCTTACAAACTTAAGTGTATGAGGCAGGTGATGCAACTCCCAACTTGTGTCTTAAGTACTCAAAAGTGCTTGCCGGCAATGGTTTGGTGAAGATGTCTGCCACTTGTTCTCCTGTAGGGACATATTCCATCTTTACTTCATGTCCTTCAACCTTCTCTCTAAGAAAATGATACTTGATGGCTATATGCTTTGTCCTTGAATGCATCATCGGATTCTTTGATATGTTGATGGCACTTGAATTGTCACACCAGATGGGAATAGGATCAAAGATGTCCACCTGTATGTCCTTGAGGGTTTGCTTCATCCAAAGCACCTGAGAGCAGTATGTAGTAGCCACAATGTATTATGCTTCAATAGTTGATAGAGAGACTGGATCCTACTTATTGTTATGCCATGAGACCAACCAGTGACCTAGGAAGAATGCACCACCACTTGTTCTCTTTCGGTCATCAATGCAACATGCCCAATCAGCATCAGTATATGCTTCCAAAATGAATTATCCTTGTTTAGGGTGCCATAATCCATAATTGAGTGTTCCTTGCAGGTACCTAAAAATTATGCTTACAGCATTCATATGTGACTACTTAGGTGTTTCTTGAAATCTAGCCACCATGCATACTGTCTGCACTATATCTGATCTAGAAGCAGTAAGATACAATAAGCTCCCTATCATGGATCTATACAATGTCTAATCTAGCACTGATGATTCATCATTCTTCTTAATTTTCTTCTGGTCACCATGGGAGTACTCACCAGTTTGTAGTCCTCCATTTGAAACTTCTTTAACATATCCTTTACATACTTGGTTTGTGAGATAAAGATTCCCTTATCTAGCTATGATATCTGTAGACCAAGGAAGTATGTCAATTCTCCAAGAATTGACATCTCAAATTCTAATTGCATCTGATCAACAAAATCTTTGCAGAGAGTGTCCTTGTTGCCTCCAAAAATGATGTCATCTACATACACAACCACAATGATCATGCGATTTCCATCTACCTTGATGTATAAATTGTTGTCAGCACTCCCCTTTTTTAATCCTTTCTCCTTTAGATACTGATCTAGCCTTGAGTACCATGCTCTAGGAGCTTGCTTGAAACAATACAGGGCTTTCTTCAATCGGCACACAAAGGTTTCATCATCATGTAACAGAAACCCTTCTGGTTGCTCCATGTACACTTCTTCTTCCAAATTTCCATTTAGGAAGGAATATTTCACATCCATTTGATATACCTTATAACCCTTGCAGGTTGAGAAATCTAGAAACATCCTAATTGCTTCTAGTCTAGCCACCAGTGCAAATATTTCTTCAAAATCAATGCCTTCTACTTGAGAGTAACCCTCGCAAACAAGTTTGGCTTTATTCCTAACAATTTTACCTTCTTCATTCATCTTGTTCTAGTAGACCCATTTGGTGCCAATGATGTTCTTGTCTTTCGGTCTAGGGACCAATTCCCAAGTCTTGTTCTTCTCAATCTACTGCAACTCTTCTTCCATGGCATCCATCCATTTCTGACTTTTGTTGGCCACATTGAATGTTTTAGATTCTCCTTCAATCATAAGGCAAAAATTGACTTGTTCATCATTCCAGGAAACACTTCTCCTATTCTACACACCGTCACTCTTATTACCTAAAATCTTCTCTTCTGGGTGGTTTATCTACACATACCGGTTAGGGACCTTTTTGGATGCTTCTTCTGGTTCATTGTCTGACTGGGCTTCTTCACCCTCATCACCGGAATCATCATACTGGTTCACTTGTGCTTGTCTTCCTTTATTCATATCCTCATCAACTCTTACATGCACACTCTCAATGACTCTTCTTAGTCTTTTATTGTAGCATTTATAGCCCTTACTGTTTATTGAGTAACCAAGGAAGATTCCTTCATCACTCCTAGAATCAAAACTACCTAAACCATCCATATCCCTCTTGATAAAACACTTTCTTCCAAATACCTTGAAGTACTTGACTGATGGTTTCTGGTCATACCACAACTCATAAGGTGTCATTCTATTGTTTGTTCTTAGTTGAACTCAGTTCAAGATATATGCAGCAATATGAACCACTTCCTTCCAATACATGTCCGGCAAACTTGCCTCATTTAACATGGTTTTGGCCATCTCCTTAACTGTCATATTCTTCCTTTCTACCACACCATTTTGTTGTGGTGTCCTGGGGGTTGAGTATTGCCTTTTGATTCCATGTCTTTCACAGTATTCTTTAAACTCATTTGATGTGAACTCTCCACCCTGGTCTAATCTTAGGAATTTCAATTTGCACCCAATTTCCTTCTCTACCATCTTCCTAAAGATCTTGAATCTGTCAAATGCTTGTGATTTATCTTGTAGGAAAGCGACCCATGTCATTCTTGAATAGTCAGCAATTAAGAGCATAAAATATCTTTCACCAGTAAGAGCTCCTCTCCTAGCCAGACCACACATATCTGTATGTACAATTTCAAATGGTCTTGAGGTGTTGTGTTCTTTTGTTTTGTAGCTCACCTTAGTCTTCTTTCCTTTCACACATTCATCACAAAATATGCTTAACGGTTTGATGATGGGAGGAATATTTCTTACATACCCCTTTTTTCTTACTGCAACTAGATTATAAAAATTTATGTGGCCTAATCTTTTGTGCCACAACCAACTTTCATCCACTTATCCCAACATGCATTGGGATTAAAAACATTCTTTTATATTGTATACATTACCATCTATCCTCTTGCCTTCGGCTACAATCTGATCGATACTCTCCTTCTTTATCTGGCAGCCAATAGAATCAAAGGTG
This sequence comes from Cryptomeria japonica, assembly GCF_030272615.1. NCBI lineage: Eukaryota > Viridiplantae > Streptophyta > Pinopsida > Cupressales > Cupressaceae > Cryptomeria > Cryptomeria japonica. Next base: position 366,595,185 of record NC_081414.1, on the reverse strand, counting down.
AATTTATAACCTTTGTCACACATCTGACTCACACTCAACAAATTGTGCTTCAGGCCTTCCATATAATACACATCATGTTCTTTCAGTTTTCCATCAATGTTTAGAGTACCTTTTCCCTTTATTTTGATGGATGAGTTGTCTCCTAATTTCACTAAACCGCCATTCCAATCTTCAAGCTTGATAAATTTATTTTTATCACCAGTCATGTGGTTGGAACAACCACTGTTTACAACCCACAGATTTTTTCTTTCGACATGTAGGGCAGTCTACACTATCAGACTTGATTTTGCCTTGTCCTTTTCTTTCTCGACCCAAACCGGTTGAGTTTCCTTCTTCTTATCAACTACAATTTTGTGCTCTGGTGTAACTACCAGTTCCTGATCAATATTTGTCCTCTTCTACTTGATTTTCTTATTCTTACAAAACTTTTCTATATGTCCAAACTCTTAATAGTTATAGCATTTCACATTTACATTGAAAGATGAATCTTTGACACTATTGTAGGACACTAGTTTATTCTTCCTACATTTAAAACTCCTATGACCAAATCCATTGCACTGATAACAAACAACATTCATATCCCAAAGTACATTAAATGGATTTCTACTTTCATAACTCATAGTGGGCTTATTGGTTAATCTACAATTAGCTAACTTATGTCCAAATTTGTTACACCGGTAACAATAACCATGAAAGTTTGGAACATATTAGTTAGGTTGCCTTGGTCCTGAAAATGACTACCTCACTGGAGGTCTTCCTTTCATGTTGTTGACTTGAGTAAATCCTTCATGATCAACTCTTCCATTTCTCCTAGGATCTATATTTCGGTACAATGAATATGGCATCTAGTTCATTGATTGTATATACCAGTTTGTGTGACAGTTTCTAACAGTTTTTGCATAAGTCTTCTTGTCGATATCCTCACTTACTGTGAATGTCTTCTTCTCTTCACCTTCACTTGAAGAAGTGAACTGTATCTCCTTATCAGATGTGTCTTTTCTATTTGAACTTTGTCCTTCTTACTTTGTCCTTCTTCAAATCCTAAGCCATCAGTATCTTTAGATTTCTTCTATTTGCTCAACATCTTGTCCAAGGCTTCTGTGCTACCTTCATTTTTGCTTCTCACTTTTAGTTCATCCTTACTCTTTTCAATCTTCTTTCTGAGCTTCACTATTTCTACTTCCAGATCTTGATGCTCCTTTTCCTTCTTCATCAGATAAGAGGATGTAACTTCAGGTATTCTCTTGGCTTCTTCCAACTAAAGTTTCAAGTTAGATATAACTTGATTGGACTCATATAGGGATTGCTTCAAGAGACCTTGTTCTTTTGTTGCAGAAAGCTTAACTTTCTTGAGTTCTCTTCTTGTCTTACTTAACTCCTTAAGAGAACTTATGAGCTCACCTTCTACATCCACTTCAGCTTCAATGTCTTATTCTTCCTCATCTTCTCCAAGCAGTTCATCTAGTGCCATAAAGAGATTAACTTCTATTTAATTCTCATGGTAGTCATCTTCTGATGCAATTTTTTTATCTGTGGAATCATCCTCAATAGTATATAGGTTGTTCTACTTCTGGTAGCCTCTTCTTCCTTTCTAGTAGATAATCCTTTCTTTGTCTTTACCAACAAATCTTCCTAAACTTCTTTGCTCATCTCCATCAGTTTTATTATATGAACATTTTGGAGAAAAGTGTCCAGCTTTACCACAGTTAAAGCATTTGAGTGGTAACTCTCCTTTATACTTGTTGGATTCTCTCTTGAGATTTATGACAAAGTTTTCTACATCTGCATCCGAGTCTTCATTGGATCCTTTATGAGCAACCTCTTCCTTACCCTTTTTGGTGGATTTGAACGTTGCCTCTTTCCTTGAAGATTCTTCACCGGTTGTTCTCATTTCACAGGTTGTTAGAGAGACAAATAGCTCATCCATTGTGAAGGTCTTCAGATCCTTGGCTTCCTCTATGTCAGAAACCTTAGTATCATACTTAGATGTGAGAGATCTAAGTACCTTCTTGACAATAATTTCATCAACAATTTCTTCTCCAAGTCCTCTGATGGTGTTCACAGTTTCATCTATTATGTGACGATAGTTTGCAATATTTTCTTTATCTTTCATCTTGATGCCTTCAAGCTGACCCCTTAGTGATTAGAGCTTGGCCTTTTTGAGTTTGGCATCTCCTTCAAATAATCTTTGTAATTTATCCCAAGTCTCTTTTGTGGATGCACAGTGCATGACCTTGACAAACTTATTATCTGACAGCCCTCTTAGAATAACATGTTTAGCCTTTGCATTGTTCTCATACTCTTTCTTAGCATCTGGATTAGTGTGAGGAAAACTAGGGACAGTATACCCATTCTTGATAGACATCCACACATCAAAACCAAGTGAGGATATATAGGTCTCCATTCTTCTGCTCCAGAAGGCATAGTTAGATCCATCAAACATGGGAGCTTTTGAGGAGGCGGACTCATTTCTTGCCATTGTGTTCCTTGAATAAAATCTACCCAAGCTAGAGAAAGCTTTATTCAACTAGGAACCTAGGCTCTGATACCAATTGTTGAACACAATGTACCACTAAGAGGGGGTGAGTCAGCGGTTCCTAAATTATTTTGTTTTTAAAACAAGTTTGGAATATCAGTTATCAACCTAAACACTAAACAAACAAATCGGTAAGATAAGAGTGGATATCAAAAAGATAAACACACAAATGCATAACCCACAACACCAAATGTACAAGGAAAACCCAATATGGGAAAAACCTCAGTGAGAAATGTTGTTGGAGTATACTGCTCCAATCCAGCCTCATAATGAAACAATCAAATTACAATAATTTAGGGCACCAACCCCTACACCAAGCTACAGCTTGGTGTTGTATAATGAAATACAATTTTGATACAGTGAAAGCACCTGGTTGCAAATGAGTTTTGCACCACCTGATCAATGGATTCATCGGTTAACAAACTCCTCTTCTTCACTAGTTCTCACACTGTCGGTTATCAGATTACTCTTTCTGATCACTCACCGGTTACTTCCAGCCTTTCTTCTCTCTCTCTCAGCCTCACACTTCACAATGTCACTCTTGAATGACTTCCTAACCAATCACTCCTCACCGGTATGCTTGACTGTTTAGACTGTAACAATTTAATGGTTACTCTATCTCTACCAGTTAGACCCTCCCATCGGTTCAGCTTGCTAACAGACACTATAACTCCCTTTGAAAATAACTCTAAGGCTGATTATCTTTCTTGCTCAGGCTCTCTTGTCTCACACTTTGTATCAAGCATCCATTGATTCCAGTCTCAAGATGACATATTTATATTTTAGGGTTCCCACAAAAGCAACATTCAAATGATGTCGTGTTAGTTTTAACCTTCACCAACTCAATCTGTATTAGATTTGATCCAATCTTCTTTTCCAGAATGGTGATTTGCATCACACCAAACAGCACCGCCATCTCCTCACTTTTCAATGTGCATTTTCTATTTTAGGTTTTGTATGACATTATTTTTGTGTTTCTCTGTCAAACACCACTAATGGCTTGATTGTTTCCTTTGGCAATCGGGTACAAAGATCAGATCTTCTTTCAGGGTCAGTTCAATCATCTTGACACCTTGCCTTCGTCGAGCCACAACATTTTGCCATCCTCCCATGCTTTGTAGACTCTTCATTAAAGTTGACCTACTTATTGACTGTTACGTCGATGAATACTTCACTAACCTCTGCATGATCACCACCTGGTTTCCACCTGCCATCCTTGTCGACATCCACCTATGCTCGGTTTGCTATGTCATTTTGACATCCTTCACCGACCAAGATTGACTATTGGTTCAACTCACCTTATCGGTATAACCTTACTTCATCGGTGGACCTTCATACCTACTGACCTTTTCTCTGTCATTGGATCAACTTGGCCTTCCATCAAACATGCTGGTCCAACTACTCAGTCTATTTACCAACAACATTAAACTTCTCTCTATATATCGGTTCACATCCTTTAGTTCTTTTTTTGCTTGCTTTCTTGCTTTGCCTTGCCAGTGGTCTTTCTCTATCGGTCAATGATGCATTACATATGTACTGGTAACATACCCATCTGTCTGCTTACATATATATGGATTGACATCATCATGTCTTACATCACCCATACCAGTCACCACTACTTACTCACCGGTGACCATGCCAAACCAATTGACATCAATGACAACCTAATGCCAATAATTCCAACATGAATTTACTTAAATCCAAGCATAGAGAACATATAAATACATTTTTTAATCCAATTAAGTTCATATAAATCTGAAAATATAGTAACAACAAAGAATAAATCCATCCCAAGCCTCTAGAAACCATTGGGGAACCTACGGACCAAAAAACCGGGCCAAAAAAGACCAAAACCCAGAAACTGCATACCTAACACTTCTTGTTGTGCATATGAAATTATTTCTACACATATGTTAATTTTTTTTGCTTTTGTTCATTGTAATTGCACATATGAAATAGACCCTATGCAGACACAAATAAGGGTCTTCGAGCTTCAAATTGGGTATCAATTTGGACCTAGAAGTTAAATCAGGAAAAGACCCATTTGAGGTGTGTTTGTTTTCCTTCTAAAATTACATTCAAATTGACTCCAAGACCCATACAAAAATTACAAGATGCTAAACCCTAAAAATATCCACTTAAAAACTCCACTGGAGAGATCCTACTAACTCTGAACTCATAACTCATAGCTAGAATTCAAAATGCAATATATAAAGCATGGTAGGACATAAAATACACCAATATATAGCTCTAAATCAAGTTATAACTTTAATTGATATGAGAGCCACAAAATCCTAATACATTTTCAAAGAAACCAAGAGAAGGGAGAGGAACTTTTTAATTGAATTCAACAATGAAATTTTAAAAATTTAAACTTCTTTCAAATAGAAAACAAGGACATTGAATACATCAAATCGTTTTCAAAAAACAACCCAAGAAAAATTTCTTCCCAATTGAATATAAAACCCTCAACAATTCCAAGAAAACCATAGGAAATAGGAATGTATTCAAACTATCTTCACCCATACTTGCTCAAAAATCAAAATAAACATAAATAACTTCAAAAGTACTGAAACCTCAATCTTTTCCTTTTTAAAGAAAATACATAATCACTCTCGTACATTGGGATCTCAAAACCCTACCTCACTATGGAGACAATAAAAATTGAAAGAGATTTGATGAGAGATGAAGACCAAATGCACACCACACTCAATCAAATTATCCCAAATAGCAACAAGCCACAACACAACATCCAAGAACCAACAAATCCTTTTTCATCAATCCCCAATAAATATCCAACAAAAAACCCTTTTAATTGCACAATAAATTGAGGAAAAAATGCAACAAATCTCTCTCCTCACACACACAAATCCAAGCCTCCCAAACTCCAGCAAAAACCACCATCCATTAGCAGCCCCAAAAACTCTCCAAAAGAACATCAGAAATAATGGAAATTTCCTCTCACAAAAGTGTATGGGAAAGTCAACCAACTTCCACAATTAAATTAAAAAATCATACATAAACTAAGATTAACTTAAGAAATACAAAACCAACTCCCCACCAATCAAATAAAAATAAAAATTATCAAAACCAAAGGATATAATCATCCCACTCAAACATAAATATTTTTAAAAAAATTATATTAATTATTATTATTATGCACCAAATAAGCCTCAAAGAATAATAGTCTCGTAAATTTCATAGTGGGAATAAATATTTAAATATTAATATAAGTGAATTATATCATATAATTAAATAATAATAATATTAACAACAATAGGAATATTAATAATAATAATTATAAGTACTTACACTTAAATTAAAATAACCAACTCATAAATACCTATGACATAGCTAAGATAGACACAACATTAGCCACATACCAAACTGACTGACTCAATATGCAAGCATTGCCTTTGTGAAAATTTGAACAGGTAGACACAAGATCAAGAATGATTATCCTAATATGGAACACTGGTTAGGCTAAGTCAACTTGGGTCTCTATGCTATCTCCATTATCACCATCAGGGATTGTTAGGCATGCTTAGACCTATGAAGCCAAGTGGAGTTGATGCTTGGTACCTACATCCAAAACAAAAATTACAAAATATAGAAATAACTACACACATATGCATCCATATATATACATTTAACAAATTTCATTAGTAGTCATAAGAATTCTTCAAACACAATCATTCAAACATATATTAGTATATCATAAACACAATACTTCATCTATCATATAGTGATAAAGAGATTATAACACAAAACCCTAACATCATCATAAGACCTCAAGAGCATAAAATATAATCATAACACTACAACTCACATCTAATTATCAAGTAATCCTAAGCATTAAACCCTAATATTTCTTTGTTATACCCTCACCATAGATACACTACTAGGACATCATAGAAGTAATCATAAACCCTAATATCAATGAATAGTCCTTAAAATATCGATCATCATAACATAGTTATGCCTTAAAACATAGATCCACTATACATAAGAAACCTACAATAAATCAACTAAGTATACCTATCTTTGACAAACAACATGCCACATAAACCAACATAAATCAATAAGAATGTAAGCAGGAAAATAGACATAGAAGGCATTACCTTAGATCATAATTCATTTTTCAATGGAGTGTTAGATGTTTGGGAATATTGTTGGAATGTGCTACAAATATGTGCTTTAGAGATATCTAAGAGATGTGTTGTCATTGATGTCAACATATCTATCTGTTTGTGACAGTGTTGTAATGGAATTCAGCGAGTTGGTTTATTCAGCATGTTTATGATCAGAGTTTGTGTATTAAAGGGTTTGTAGAGGATTGTGTATAGATGATTTAGTACAATTTTTAGAGGTCTACATGAAGACTTGAGTGAGCTATGAGTATCTATGTTATGGCTAGTTTTTATGTTGGCCAAAGTGTCAGTATTTTGATCTACATTGCAATATCTTGATTTGCAGATTTGGAGGAATGTTTGAGATGTTGATGTGTATCTTCAATTCAGATGGTTCATGGTTTGGAGCTCAACAAGTGATTTTTCAAGGTTGATAGTCATTGTAGTTAGTGTTCTTGAAGTTTGGTATAATGATGACGTGATTCTAGTAATTTGAGTTATTGCAGATGTTGCGGTGGTAATTCATAATGCTTGTGGATATTTATAGATTGTGTGCCTTTTGTGTTGGTGGTCCTCATTGATCATTGTGCACGTGATTGATTTTCTCCAATGTGTTGGTGTTCTTCATGTTTTGGCCAACCAGATGCTTGTAGCGTGTTGTGGATGTTCGATGCATAATTCTTGTAGGTGTTTCACATTTGAGGCATGTGATATGGGTTTGTGTTATGTCTTAGCTAACACTGCTTGGACCATATTTGATTTTGTAGCATGTGTGGTTATATTTTTGTAATTAGGTGATGAGTGTTGAGTTAACCTTGTGAAGAGTTGATGTCATGTATAAATAAATGTAATATCTTTGTAATTGTGTGTGTATGAATGAGAATCAAAATGTGTATGAGTGAATAATGCATACATATTTCAGAGGTAGAGAAGAAGTGTGAGAATTGTTTGTTGTGTGCTTAATCGGAACTATAGAAAGGCATTAGGATATGCTACTTCTTCAATTCATGATCTTCCGGATGTGGTCCAAAATTGTTTGTAAGATAGTGAGTCTTCCCTAGGTTGTAGCCCTTTCTTGTTTTTTTGAGCAGTGAGCTCTAGGCAGTGTGCCTAAATGCATGTGCATTCCCCATTGTAATATTTCATATACTTCTAATAGAGTAACTTCATATTATGGATAGATTCCCATTGTGGTTTTTCCCTTGACTGGGTTTTCTACGTCAAAAATCTTGGTGTTATGTGTGTTGTTGATTCATTCTTTCATGGTTAATTATCTAATCTAAGATTAGATTTAATTTGTGTAAGTTTTGAGACAACTGATTCACCCCCCCCCCCCCTCTCAATTGTCTGCCTAGAATCAGATCTATTTCATCAATTGGTATCAGAGCAAGTTCCTCTGGTGAAGCTTAACCCCTTGAGGTGATCCGGGATAGCATCTTACAAGAAGGACAGTCCGAGATTTGATGGTACTAATTACTATCTTTGGAAGAGCCGCATGGAGTGTCATCTGGCATGCATTGGTGAAGCTTACTAGACTATTACAAAGAGTAAGTAGATTGTTCCTGCTAATGGACCTACAACTTTGGATGAGATAAAAGAAGTTGAATATAATATTAGAGCTAAGGAAGCATTGTTCAGTGGCTTGACATATTTTTAAATGACAAATATTACAAAATTGTAAACTACTCATGAGATCTGTAAGAAGTTGGAAACCCTGTAAGAACGTGACAGCTATGTGAATATTGCTAAGTTGTAGAGCTTAAAGAGAAATTATGAGATGTTGAGAATGGGTGAAGATGAGAAAATTACTTCTTTTATGAAGAAGGTAAATGAGCTAGTGTGCAATATCAGATGTGTCAATGGAAAGTTGGAAGAATCATATATTGTTGCTAAAGTGATCAAATCCTTACCTGCATCCTATAAACACAAAGTTGCTTCTATTGAGGAGATCCAGACCGTGACTAATGTGACTAGAGACATGTTGATTGGTAAGTTATTAGCCTTTGAATTAAGTGATTTTGGTGATTCCTTTACTAAGGTACAATTTACATTCAAAGCCACTATTTCTAGAAAGGAAAAGCAAAGATATGATCTGGGAGAAAGTTATTCAAGGAGGATGTCAAGATATGAGAAATAGATGAAGGAAATGGATGAAGAAGAACAAGAGCTTGATGATCTTGAAGCATTGATTGCCAGAAGATTACCTAAAGGAGTCGGTAAGTATGAAGGAAAGTTGCCTCATAAATATTTTTCTTGCAATAAGATAGGTCATTTTGCCTCAAGATGTCCAAAAAGAATTCCTAAGAAAAATTTCAAGTCTAAATTTCAAAAGAGATTTTATTATGTTGTGATGAAGGTGTGTCAGATGATGAATCAGATAAAGGAAATATAAGTGATAATGAATGGGTATTTATTGCTTCCAAGGAAGATGATCCAATACCTACTAATTTTGCTAGCTGCATGAGTATGGAAAGAGCCTTGGTTACACAAGTTGAAGAGAAATATGAATGGGTGATAAATATAAAATTCTCTCATCATATGATAGGTGATAAGAGTAAGTATGTAAGCTTCGAGAAGTATGAAGGTGGACTTGTAAAATTTGGAGATGGTAAAGCTAGTATAATCTATGATAGAGGTTCTATTTTTCTTGATGGTAAGCACAATATTGATGATATATTGTATGTAGAAATCTTAAAGAATAATCTTTTGAGTGTTGGATAGATGCTTGACAAGGGATATGTTCTTCAGTTCAAGAATGGAAAGTGTAGAATCTTGGGTAGCTCTAGATTAGAGATTGCATCAGGTACAAAGACTAAAGGTAATATCTTTCACTTGAATAGGTCTAGTAAAAGATGTTTGATTGCTTAAGTTGATGAAAGTTGGTTTGGCATAGAAGGATGTGTCATGTGAATTTTGATAACATTGTTAAGATAAGTTCTACGCAGGCTATGAGAGATCTCCCTAAGTTGATGAATCCTGCTAACCCTATGTGCAAGGAATGTCAGTTGGGGAAACAAACCAAAATATATTTCAAGAGTAAGAAGAATTTTTCTAATGGATTATTAGATTGTGTGCATATTCATTTGTGTGGACCTTCTAGAGTTAGAAGCTTGCAAGGAGACATATATTTTATGTTGTTGATTACTTATTATTCAATGATGATATGGGTTACTTTCTTGAGGGAGAAGTTTGAAGCTTTAGAGAAGTTCAAGATTTTCAAATCTATGGTTGAGACTGAGATAGGTTTGAAGATGAAGTGTCTGAGATCTGATATAGGTGGTGAATTCATTTTTAGTGAGTTTAATGCATATTGTGAAGAGCGTTGGATAAGAAGATTGTTGTTTTCTCTGAAGACCCCTTAGAAAAATGGAGTTGTGGAAAGAAAGAATAGAACCATTCAAGAAGATACTAGGACAATAAAGTTGAAAGGAAATTTTCTACATGTTTATTGGAGAGAAGTTGTGAGTAATGTTTTGTACACTCTTAACCGAGTGCATATCAAAGGTGATACCAGTAAGACTCCTTATAAATCATGGTCTGGTCATGCTCCTACTGTTAAATATTTTTAAAAAATTGGAAGTAAATGTTATATCAAAAGAGATGAAGATCTAGGAAAATTTGATGCTAGATGTGATGAAGGAATATTTCTTGGTTATTCTACTAAAAGAAAGCCCTACCAGTGATATAACAAGAGATTAAGAAAGATAGCTGAGAGTGTTAATGTCGGAGTTGATGAAAGTAATGAGAAATAAATCAAATCTTATGGATATGATTCATATGATCAAGATGTTAGTGCAAACAAAAGAAAGCAACTGCAGAGGTAGAATCAAGTTCAGATCGTTCTGGTGAATTCAAAGAATCAAGGTGAAGAAACTGGTGCAACTGCTGAAGAAAGAACTCAAGAGTCTAAAAATAAAGAAAATCCTAAGACTCCTAGGTATGTAAGATTGAATCATTTAGAAAATCAAATTATAGGAGATAGAAATAAAGGTTTTCAAACTAGAAGAAGAATTGCAAAAGATCAAGTTGAGTATTGTTTGATTTCCAAGATTGAACCTAAAGATGTGAATGAAGCATGTAAAGATGAACATTGGGTAAAAGATATGGAAGAAGAATTGAATCAGATTGAAAAGAGTAATACGTGGATTCTTGTTCCCACACCTAAAGATAAAAAATATAATTGGAACTAAATGGGTCTTCCAAAATAAATTGAATGAGCAAGGTGAAGTTATTAGAAACAAAGCTAGACTTGTTTGTAAAGGATATTCTCAAATGGAAGGAATTGATTTTGAGGAGATTTTTGCTCCAGTGGTAAGGATTGAAGTTGTTAGATTATTTCTTGCTTATGCTTCTTACAAAGATTTCAAAATCTATCAGATGGATGTCAAGTTAGCATTCCTAAATGGAAAATTGAAAGAAGTATACTGATGTTGGAGCATCCCTAGTCAATGAGCAATCTTGCATCAACCAAAAATATTTCCTTTCAGTTTTGTTATGTTTAAGTTTAATGTTTTAGTTTCTATGTTCTTCTGGTAGCTGGTTTCTTTTCGTTGGGGATTAGTTTTTTGATTTCCAGGTGTGTTCTTATGCTTAATTCTAGATTCTCAGTCCATTTGGACTCTTTTCCAATGAGACGTTGCTTCTAGTTTGACTGTTCTGGTTCCTAGAGCAGTTTTTGAGCTTAACAACTAATTGTTGATTTCTTCTCATGCGGAGCGATCTCTTGGTGTGTGGATCTATTTGGGGTCTTTATCGATGATCCTAAGTCCTTGGCCGACCTTCTTGTTGATCTATGCTCCTTGGTTGTTCTTTTTTGGAGGAATTTCCTTTCATTCTTGGGGTCGACCTATTTACACGTTTCATTTTCCTGTCTTGGTAAATGTAATCTTGTTGGCCGACCTAGATATGTTTCGGAGGGTATAAATATTTTTATATGAGATCCTTAGGAGGAAGTTAGAGTTTTATGAGTTCCTAATTACAAGATAGATAATTTGGAGGTCTCTCAAAAATCTGGATGAATTGTATTCTAGCTGGTTAACCTGCATGTAACTGGTTTATTACCAGATGATCTATGATGAAGATATGATGGTGCAAAAATATCATTCTATAATTTTTCAATGTGTTGTTTCTTCTGTTGTGTTACTCTTGTTGCATGATCTAGTTTGTTCTCTTTGAGGACCCACTAGATAATGGTTGCACCAAGTGGTATCAGAGATGGTTATGAACTGCTTGGTGGAAGATCTAGTTGTAAACCTTGAGGTATTCCTTTAGGTGAACAGATCGCTAAGTGGAGGCAGGTTGTGAGTGTGTTCAATAGATCATCAAGTGTGAGGCAGCTGAAACCTACAATCAAATCATTGAGTTGAGGTAGTTCACTGGAGCAAAGGAGGAGATGTCGCCTAGAAGGATGAACCCTTGGAGGGTAGAGAATATGATGGAGGATTTCAAGAATGAGATGAGGAACAAGATCTAGAATGCATTGGCTAGTTTGTGAAGGAATCCAGAGTTTAAGGATGAATATAAAGAAGTTGGAGAAGAGCTTGAGGTGGAGGAGAATGAAGGACTGGAAGATGAAAGAGAAGAAAGATTTCTAAGAGCAGTGGCACAAGCAAATAAAATACATAAATTAGAGATTTCAAACTTTTTTGGGATGTTGAATCCGAAGGATTTGATTGATTGGATCGGAGAGTTGGAGGACTACTTTGAATTTGAGGATGTTAAGTACCCGCAAAGGGTTAGGTTGGCACAAACTAAATTGAAAGGGTATGTTTCCTTATGGTGGAAAGAGTTCTAGAGAGACAAAGTAGAGAATGGTGAAATGAAGATCACCCAGTGGAGACAGATGGTAGTGAGATTGAAGGCTAAGTTCATTCCGGGAGACTATGAGCTGGAGTTGTTCAAGAAGTTGCAGAACTTGAAGTAGAGAAACATGACTGTGAAAGAGTATACCAACAAGTTCTACAAGGTAATGATCAAATTTGGACATAGAGAGATGGATAGAGAAAAGGTGGAGAGGTACAAAAATAGACTTGTATTTAACATTCAGGAAGAAATGAGTATGTTGAAGATTTCCATAGTTGAGGAAGCTTACCAGTATCCTTTGAAGGCTGAGGAGAAGGTGAGAAGAAGAAAATAGAATAAACCTAGAGGGAAGGAGAGATTTAGGGGGTAGATGAGTACAGAGAAGTAGAGTGTTGAAGAAGAATCAAAACCTGAGTGGAATGAAGAACCAGATCAGAATACATAGAGGAAAAGGGGTGGCAGTAGCAGCATAGAATTTATGGGCAGATGTTTCAAGTGTGGAGAAATCGGATATAAATTTTATGAATGTAAGCTGGGAATGGCAAGAAGTTGTGTGGCAAATGAGGATCAAGAAGTTGGAGTTACCAGAACTAAATGTGTGTTGAAGCAAGGAGAATTCCTTATGTTCAGAAGAGTCATGATGGAGCATAGCAGTGAAGATACCAAACCTACTCAGCGAAGGAGTCTTTTCTGGACTATGTGCAAATCAAGTGGTAAGTGTTGCAAGGTTATTGTGGATAGTGGAAGTACTGATAATTTGGTATCTAAGGAGATGGTAGTGAAGCTTGTATTGAAGAGGATTAAGCACCCTTGTCCTTACAAGGTAAGTTGGTTACAAGATGATCAAAAGTTAAAAGTAAATGAGCAGTTTTTGGTGAGTTTTAATATTAGACCTTTTAGGGATGAGGCCTTGTGTGATGTTTTATCTATGAGTGCTTGTCATGTCTTATTGAGAAGACCTTGCAGTTTGATAGAGGAGCTATCTATGACTGTAGAAGAAACCTGATCACTATTGAGAAGGATGGGCAGAAGTTTACATTAGCTTCATTGAAGGAGAAAGAGAATGAAGTGAGGAATCTGAGTCCTGAAAAGAGTTGCAGTAAGGAGAAACTAGTTGTTGCGGTTATACCAGAGGGTGGAATGGAATTGCAAAAGAGTCTGATAGTAAGAAGAAATCGGATGCAAGTAAGGTTATGGTGGCAGACCAAATGAAGTCTTGTGGTAGACCAGATGAAGTCTTGTGGCAAAAATAAATTAAAGTTGAAGAAGGAAGGGAAATCAGTCATAGACAGTGTATAGGTCTGAAGCAGGGAAAAAGAAATAAAGAGAGTCAGGAGTTAGAGGATTCGGTTGAGGTTCTAGAGGAGCTAAGAAAGAGGTTTTTAGATAAAGAAGATGTTTGGATAAAAAATGAGCATGGAGTCTATATCCCAAGTCCTTTTTGATGTTCATGAATTACCTCTCATAGAACATCTCTTTCTACATGGGGTGTCTGATGCAGGAGCATTCCCGGTCAATGAGCAATCTTGCATCAACCAAAAATATATCCTTTCAGTTTTGTTTTGTTCAAGTTCAATGTTTTTGTTTTTGTGTTCTTTTGGTAGCTAGTTGATTTTTATTACGGATCAGATTTTTGGTTTCTAGGTATGTTCTTATGCTTAATTTCAGATTCTTAGTCCATTTGGATTCTTTTTGGTTGAGATGTTGCTTCCGGTTTGACTGTTTTGGTTCCCAGAGCAATTTTTGAGTTTAATGGCTAATTATTGATTTCTTCTCATGCGGAGCGATCTCTTGGAGTGTTGATCTATTTTGGGTCTTGCTCGATGATCCTGAGTCCTTGGCAGACCTTCCTATTGATCCGCGATCCTTGGTTGTTCTTTTCCAAAGGAATTTCCTTTCATTCTTGGGGCTAACCTATTTACACGTTTCATTTTCCTATCTTGGTAAATGTAATCTTTTGTGGCCAACCCGGATATGTTCCAAAGGGTATAAATATTGTTATATGAGATCCTTAGGAGGCAGTTAGAGTTTAATGAGTTCCTAATTATAGGATTGATAATTCGGAGGTCTCTTAGAGATTTAGATGGATTGTATTATGGTTTTTTAGACTGCATGTAACTGGTTGATTATCGGATGATCTATGATGAATATATGATGGTGTGGAAATCTAATTCTATAATTTTTCAATGTGTTGTTGTTGCTTCTGTTGTGTTACTCTTATTGCATGATCTAGTTTGTTCTCTTTGAGGACCCACTAGATTATGGTTGCACCATGTACATAGAGAAACCGAATGGATTTCTATTGACTAATCAAAGGGATATGTTGTGTCTGTTGAAGAAAGCATTATATGAATTGAAGTAAGAACCAAGAGCATGGTATGCCAAATTGGATAAGTATCTATTGAAGCTTGGATTTAACAAAGGTATTGGTGATAGTAATATGTATTTCAAGATCGATCATGATAACATTTTGATTGTTCAAGTTTTTATTGATGACATTATTTTTGGAGGAAATGATAGTTTGTGCAAAGAGACTACTAATGAAATAGAGAATGAATTTGAAATGTCTATGATTAGAGAGATTAAATTATTTTTGGGATTTCAAATTATATAGTCAGAAAAAGGGATTTTTATATCACAGTCCAAGTATGTAAAGGATTTATTGAAGAAGTATGGTTTGGAGGATACTGTTGGTATTATGGATGTGTTACATTGGTTTTGTCATTCATGTCAAGACTTATCCTTATGGAGATCTACATTTTTTATTTGAAACTATGGTTATATTGGTTTACTGTTGAACTCGCACATTGTGTTCACCGGTAAGGTCAGTGACTTATGTATAGTCACCGGTATATGCTCACCGACAGGTTATATGGTTCGCTGGTACTGATGATGACTTGTTATCATCTGGAGATCACTTGATTATGTCGAAGACATGGTTTGGATACTTGGTTTTGGTTATTGGTTATTGGTCTAATCGGGTTGACATATTTGTTGTAACCGGCAGATAGGTCTAAGTTATGGACCGGTATACATTATCTATTCCAGATTAGCATGACATGTTATGGAGATTATGTATTATTGGTTATTATATTGAGGCTGACATTGCATCAAGACTTATTTGTAATTGATTTGAATGAAATATTCTTAGTGAGCCAACCTTAGTATTTGGTCTTAGGTTTTGTATAAATGTAAGATCCCATTTGTGAGATGAAGGCATGGTCATGGTATGTGTGAATATTGAAGATCATATGAGCAGATCATAGAGCGAATCAAGAAGACATCATTAGAAGGTTAAAGGAAGGTTTAAAGGTGTTTATCAAAACTTAAACCGATACTGAATCCAGCATTGCAGATGCACTTTGAAGCAATACATTATTCTAGGATTTAACGATCCTACTATAATAATTGCAACTCCCATTTGAGCAATGTGCTCTAGGCAGTTGGCCTTCCTGCATGTGCAAACCCCATTTGTATACACACACTTGTTGACGAGCATTTTGACACACCCACCAACAGTCAGGTAGTTTATCCAAACACTCACCACCTCTCCTGAAAAGTAATGGGTTCGGAAGAATTCACTACCCCAAGGTCTCTATAGTCGGGTTTCGATGGTGATGGATAACTCAATGGCTGATGTGGTTATACCAGTAAAGGGGCCTACTGGTTAGAACTAAATCTCACTGGTTTACGAACAATTGTACTTCCTTTTTTTTTGTATTTTATGACTTAAGACTCTCTGGGGAAATAAAATGCATAGCGTAAGGGAAATAAGAAAATAACAATGAAAATCAATACAATGACAACTCAATAAACTATTCAATTAGTTCCCTAAAATTTGAGCAATTATCAAATATTATCCAAGTTAGCATTCAACAACGGACTTCCATAAAACCTGCAAAATCATCAATTTCACAAATCTGTGGACATAGAATCATCAACAATGTGGCCTATCACAGTAATTCCCATACACCACTGATGTGCGCAATATGGTTCATATCATAATAGGCAAAAAGATTACCACGTTGCTAACTCAAAATAATAGATGTTACCAATTACACAGAACAATTTGGTAGAATATAGATGTAAATCGGGCAATTTACAAGTTGCTTTTCATATTAATCTCCATGAATGTATAACAAAAATAACTCAAACTTCTTAACAATCTGCAAAAATCTCTAAAATCACTAAGTGGGCCACAAATCATCAATTTGGGGACCCCTACAAATGAATTCAACTTCTCAAATTATAGAAGTTTTTCACCCTATTATTTAGGAAATAATTCTACCCTAAATTAAGAACTAAAAATTAGGAGTCGTTGTTAACTTGCAAGTTTCTGCCTGGACACTCCACTTAACAACTACGAAATGGATGTTGCATGAGCACTACGAAGACCATGCTAGGTGAGCCACATTTTTGTAATCATGCAGGATTTTCAAAATTGGAACTTTGAGTAAGAAGAGCAGTTTCAAAATCAAGAAAAAAAGCTTTGCTATCTTAGCAATTGTGTGCCTAGCTTTTTTTTTTATTATTTCTTGGTAAATGCCTTATAATTTTCAATTAGGCATGCAACTGCTTGAACTGGTGGATTAGCTACATGCTTAATTCTAAATTTATACTTCTTCAAAGTCTCCTCTGCATGTACTCCTTGTTCCTCTAATTCCTTTACCGTATATGCCACCTCCTGACAATGAGTAATCAGCTGTGTGTATCTATCCATAAGGGCAGCATCAAACTAGGCAGCAAGTCCTAAGTTTTGTGCCTCATATGCATCCCATTGATTCAAAACTTGTTGCTGGTCCATTATTCCAATATCCACCATTCCGAGGCCAAAAGGCCCTAGTATATTCATTACAAAATCTTCATATGACAAAATCTCTCTGAGAAGAGGGTCCCGAATATTAGTCATCTCCTTGACATATTGTTGATACATCTCTACCTTCATCTCCATAATGTATATATAGGACTGTAAATTCTCACAACTATCTCCTCCTAAGAGATCTTCTTTTATTATTAGCTCCTCTCCTAACCGTAGTATCTTCTTCAAAATTCGGAGTTGTTTATTAAAGGTGTTTTCCTTTCGTTCCCAGTGTGTGGAATAGGTTGCCAAACCTCCACCTGCCTGTACTGCTTTTCGGTATATTTCCATCGTGTCTTGTAAAAAAAACCTAATTTTCACTGCATTCATTTGAGTCCAAGACTTAGCGGCCGCAGCTACTCGTCTCACCTCTAATAGTGCCTTTACATCTCCTTCTGGTAAGGATGAGGTTGAAGGCAAGTCATCTATCCTACAGGAGTCCAAAGGTTTTCACATTTCTACCAAGAGATGTTTATACTACCCAAGTTGCGCTTTAAGTTCTACATTTGAACTATGCTCCTTTTCCACATGCCGTCTGACAATGCTTGTGGCTAGCTCCAAGGTATCTAACTCTCCCCACTTGGTCTGCTTACCTAGGTTTACGTGTGATACTTGGTATTTGGGAGAAGCTTTTCCTTCAGCCTATGATGGAACCACCACATCTGCAATCACTTCACCAAAACTAGTTTTTGACAGGTGGTGAACCATCTTCAACTTCTTAATCTTTGGTGGTTCCTCGGTGATTGCTTGTTGTAGAGTAACCTTGGGAAGCTCTACTTTTCTCTTTTTCTTATCAAAGGTAAACTCTAACCATTCTGGTATATCTTCAGCTTTATCACCTTGATGTGATACAATCTCAGCAATTATAACATGCACCTCTGCCTGCTCCTCTACCTGCTCCTTTGCTTCAGCTCCCATTTGGCCAGGAACCTAGAATGATGAAATTTGGCGGGCTAAGTTATCTTGGAGAGCTTGTTTTTTTTGTAACTCTCCTAGCTTACCACTAACTTCCTCATTGAATGCCATTTCATCATTCCCTAGGTCCATCTCTGTTTGCCCAGCTTCTATATCCTTAAGCAAGTCTTCTTGGTCTTGAGGAGTTAGAATCAACCTTTCATTCAGGATATCCTCTGCTTCACCTCCTTCTTGCTCACTACCTAGAGGTTGTTGGTGGTCGAGATCCTCTTCCTCCTGGTTAGAGTCAGACTCAACATTTCTAATTTTCACTTTTTCAGTAGTGGATGTAAAAGCTTGCACTCTGGGCTGCCTTGTGGATACATTAACAAATGGTGGTGCGGGAGCAATAGTGCCTAAAGGACTTGTTGTACCTGTGGAGGGTGGCTAAGTAGGTACCTCCTTGGTGGCTTTTGGGTTCCCTTCTTGTTCTTGAGTATCTTCTCCTCCAATGTGGCCTATAGCAGTCCTTGGTGGGAGAACTCTAGCAAGTGGAATGGCACCTAGCTCATCGGTCACCCCTAAGTCTGCAGCCTTCTTTAGTAGTTCAGACTCCTTCATCTTTTCTTGGAGTTTCTTTAGCAAGTCCTTAGTGCTTTCTTGAGGCTTATCCTCCTCACCTGGGTCAGTGGAGTTATTTTGTCTTGAAGCTGACATCATTTTTTGAGCATACTCTTTATGGCCTCTTGACTGCGGCACCCCTGAGGTGGATTCTTTTTGTTTTGTTTTTGATGCACTGGGTCTGACCCTCTGGCTTAACCATTGCTTAGTCATATTGATGACTACTTGGGAGACCTTCTCCATATCTGTATCTTCACTTGCGGACCATTTCATTGGGGAGAGGGGCCTCTTGTCTATCCCTAATTCTTTATAAATTGGATCAAGTAACTCTCCATCATGCCTCAAGTCTTTAGGGAGGTTAGTCTCGATACCAAAGTCTTTAACCAGTGGCACGGACAACCTATTGTAATTCTTCTCCCTAACTTCAAAACTGTCCTGCAAGTTGGCCCAAAAGTCTTCCAAGCTGGGCCTATGCCCCTCATATGCCTTAGGCATAGCTTGCTTAAGTTTCCCGTAGGGATCATAAAATTCCCTAATATGATTATATTCTTTCAGGTTCAAATCCTGAAGCTCTTGCTCGGCCAATTTTGCCACTTGTATTTTAGAACAAGCAAAGTACCCAATGGACACCAAGAAGTCAATACCTATTTTATGTTTAGAGGATAGCAGTGATTGGAGACCAAGAAGTTGTATCACATATTCCAGCAGGATTACCCTATCGTTGCAATAACAAGGCAGCAGCATTGGATTCCCTATGAATCCACTAACTCTAATGTAAGTGGAATGTGGGTTTTGGATGAACCAACATGCCCACTCTCGGATAATAGCCATGGCTTCTGGGCTTATCTAATATCCTGCGTCTCCAGTCAACTTAATAATTATAGGGAAGATGAAGGCATCATTAATCCTCTTAAAGTGTGTCTTTGCATTTTTTAGAGTGAGCTGGGAATAATATTCCCATATCTTCTTCTATCCCTCCTTCTCTCCTAGCTGCCCTTCTACCTGTAGGCCTGGAAACTTTCCAGCTCTGGTAGCTACCCAAATGACATAGGATGTAAAAAAGAATTTCTGGGTGTGTTGCACCTCCTTCATCTGCTTACAAATGTTATCCGAAAGGATTTGCAGTCAATCAAAGTATTGCTTTCCTATCAATATGGTACTCATAAATTGGAACATCCAAGGGTGGAAATGCTTGCAGTTAGGCTTGCCAAAGGCCCTACTGAGCATGATGATCAAATCCCTCTGAAGCTCTTTGAAGTCTGCCCTCAAGATCTTTGTAGCCTTGAGCCCTTTTTTCCTCTCCTCTTCCAACTAGTTGGTATTCATGTGTCTTTTGCTAGCTGACACCTTCTTGTTCCATGTTTTCAAGGCCTCTTCTTTTGTTAATAAGAATGCCTCTTCCCTAGTCAAGATTCTGAAGACGAACCCTAGCATATCCGGTGACAAGTCAATAATAGTCTTCCCATGTGCATCCATACACTTTCTTGTCTCTGGATTGTAGAATGGAGTGATGGTCATTATAAACAAAGGTGCTTGAAGGGACTGCGAGAACACGGTAGCTTCAACAAGACCCAACCTCTTTATTCTTCGGTGGAGAGCATCTAGGTTAGGTTTATCTAATTGGGTTGCAATATCCCCAATCTCTATGTGTCCCACTTCGGTGTCCATGACCCATCTAATTTGATCGTCTAGCTTCGAAACATGAATCTATCCTTGATATTGGTACTTCATGGTGGCTGGAAGTCTGTCAATTTCTTTACCTCTCTTGCTGGCGGATGAGTCCATCTAACCACTGTAACTTGCAGGCAAAGCACAAATTTTAGTCCTCAATATTAAACATATTTCTTGATCCACTTCCAAACTTTGGGGTTCTAGGGTCCCAGGGCAAGCAAAAAAGGAAAAGGGCTCGTAACTCTAGGGTTCCGAAGTTCTAGGCTCCAGATTTGGAATGATCCAAAACTCTGAGGATCTGGGGTTCCGGGGTGGGATGGAAGGAAAAACCCAAAACTTCGAGGATCCGAGGTTTTTGCTGGGATGGAACGAGAAACCCGGAACTCCGGGGTTCCAGGGTTTCGGGGTGGAATGGAACAAGAAACCCGGAACTCTGGGGTTTCGAGGTGGATTGCAACACAAAACCCGAAACTCTGGGGATCCAGGGTTTTGGGGTGGATTGCTAGGGCACACCGACAAACAACAAACACCAAAAAGAACAAAAAGGAGAAAACATGAAAAGAGGTCAAACCAAGAAAAACACAAGGAGAGGAAACTAATTCACCAGCCTGGTGAATCAAAAATCAAATGGACACCAAGAAAGAGAGCGTGGGAGTCCGAAGGTTCATGACTTGGAGCTGTGGAGGAGAAACTCTGAATGCACAAATGAACTGAAAAAGTTCATTATCCCCTATATATAGCTTCCCAAAACCCTTCTGTATGAAAACCATAAACACGACCCCGGGACTCCGGGACTCCGGAGTTCCGAGATCGGAACAACACGGAACCTCAGGACTCTAGGATTCTGGAGTTCCGAGGTGAAACCAAAAAGAAACCTTGGGACTCTGGGACTCCGGAGTTCCGAGGTAAAACCAAAAAAGCACCTGAGGGCTCCGGGACTCCGGAGTTCTGAGGCGAAACCAAAAAGAAACCTCGGGACTCCAGGACTCTGGAGTTCTGAGGTAAAACCAAAAAAGAACCTCAGGGCTCTGGGACTCCGGAGTTCCGAGGTAAAAACAAAAGGGACATCGGGACTCCAGGGATCTAGGGTTCCGAGGTCGACACCAAAAAGAGAAGAAAGAAACTAAAAAAGAAAAAGGGGGTCTATATTTTGACTCAAGGAAACCAAATAGGGAAATAGAAATGCTAGGCATAACAATACTATCTGCAGTAGTATCATATGATTGTGGGTAAGGTTTCCCACCATGGTTTTTCCCCTTATAGGGTTTCCACGTCAAAAATATTTGAGTTATGTGTTGTGGATATTGTTTCTCTTTCTGTTTCATGCATTAAGTTTCACCAGTATTTATATACACTGTTAATCTATTTAACCGACATTAAGATTAGTTTACCGGAATTAAGTATTAAGTTGAATTAATTTATAATTGGGCTGAAATTTATTGACAATTGATTCACCCCCCCTTCTCAGTTGTCCTTTCAATTCCTAACAGATACAAAGCCAATTGGAACTCCTATGGTGACCGGATGTAAGTTGACTAAGGATGATGATTCCCCTAAAGAAAATTAGACCAGATAACAATCTATGGTTGGTGGATTATTATATTTGACTCATAGTAGACCGGATATCATGAATGTTGTATGTCTTGTTGCTAGATTTCAAGCTGATTCTAAGGAATCTCATGTTTTAATTGTTACAAGAATCTTCAGATATTTGAAAGGAACTATTGATTTTGGTTTATGGTATCCTAAAGATGATGATTTTACTTTGAGTTATTTTACTGATGCTAATTGGGAAAAAGATGTTGATGACTGGAAAAGTACTAGTGGTGGTGCATTTTTCTTGGGATAAAAGGTTGGTTTCATGGTTGAGTAAAAAGAAGAATTCAATTTCTCTATCTACTGCAAAGGTGGAATATATTGTTGTTGCTAACAATTGTACTCAAGTTGTATGGATGAAGCATATGTTTAAAGATATCATAGTAGTGTATGATAAGCCTATTGCTATTTATTGTAACAATTCAAGTGCAATTAACATTTCTACGAATCTAGTGTTGCATTCCAAGACTAAGCATATATCAAACAAGTTTCACTTTTTGAGAGACAAGGTAAATGAGAAGGAAGTCAGATTGGAGTATGTTCCTATAAAGGAACAAATTGTAGACATCTTCATGAAGCCTTTGCCTAAAGATACTTTTGAGTATCTTAGAGGAAAGTTAGGGGTGATTTCCCCTCCTGATCAGAACTAAGGTGCATTGGTATGCATCAGTCCGGTGCATTTCACAGTCATATCTTATGATCCAAATTGATCAGTGGAGGCTGCTACTCAAGGGGAGTAGTTAGTGAATCATTTTTTGTTGTGCAAATATGTTTCTTTGTCATTAATGTCAAAGGGGGAGAGAAATTCATGTGAAAAACTATGTTGGGGGAGAGTCATGAAAAGGGAGAGAGCAATATGAGAGAGCTATTTATTTCTTTGTCATTGATTGTTTTTCACATCATATGTTTCCATCAATGCCAAAGGGGTAGATTGTTGGATGTTTGGGAAGATTGTTGGAATGTATTGCAAATATGTGCTTTAGTGATATCTCAGAGATGTGTTGTTATTGATGTCAACATGATTATTTGTTTATGATAGTGTTGTAGTGTAATTTAATGAGTTGGTTTGTTCAACATGTTGATGATCAGAGTTTACAGATTAAGGGTTTGTAGAGTATTGTGTATAGATGATTAAGTACAATTTTTCAGAGGTGCACATGAAGATTTGAGTGAGTTATGAGTATCTATGTTATGGCTAGTTTTTCTGTTCGCCAAAGTGTCAGTATTTTGATCTGCATTGTAATATCTTGATTTGTAGATTTGGAGAAAAGTTTGGGATGTTGATATGTATCTTCAACTCAGATGGTTCATGGTTTGTAGCTCCACAAGTGAATTTTCAAGGTTGACAATCATTGTACTTAGTGTTCTTGAAGTTTGGTATAATGATGAGGTGATTCTAGTAATTTGAGTTATTGCAAATGTTGTGGTGGTAATTCATGATGCTTGTGGATATTTCTAGATTGTGTGCCTTTTGTGTTGGTGGTCCTCATTGATCATTGTGCGCATGATTGATGATTTCTCCAATGTGTTGGTGTTCTTCATGTTTTGGCCAACCAGATGCTTGTAGCGTGTTGTGGATGTTTGATGCATAATTCTTGAAGGTATTTTGCATTCAAGGTGTGTGATATGGGTTGGTTCTATGTCTTAGCCGACATTGTTTGGTCAACATTTGATTTTGTAGCTTGTGTGGTTATATTTTTGTAATTAGGTGATGAGTGTTGAGCCGACCTTGTGAAGATTTGATGGCATGTATAAATAAATGTAATATGTTTGTAATTGTCTGTGTATGGATGAGAATCAGAATGTGTATGAGTGAATAAAGCATATATACTTCAAAGGTGGAAAATAAGTGTGAGAAGAAGTTGTTGTGTGCTTAACCAAAACTATAACCAGGTATTAGGAGATGTTATTTCTTCAGTTCATGATCTTTTGAATGTGATCTGAATCTATTTGTAAGACAATGAGTCTTCCCTGGGTTGTAACCCTTTCTTGTTTTTGAGTAATGAGCTCTAGGCAGTGTTCCTGAATGCATGTGCATTCCCCATTGTAATATTTCATATACTTCTAATAGAGTATCATCATATTGTGGGTATGTTCCCACCATGGTTTTTCCCTTGAGGTGTTTTCCACATCAAAAATCTTTGTGTTATGTGTGTTGTTGATTCATGCTTTCATGGTTAATTATTATATATGAGATTAATTTTAATCTGTGTAAGTTTTGAGACAACTAATTCACCCCCCCCCCCTTCAGTTGTCTTCCTGGAATCAAAGCTATTTCATCATGGAGACCATATAATAAACACGGTTAGAACAATCCACTTGTTAATAATGCATTATAACATTATAAAAGTATCACTAAATGACCATCTCCTAGTTAGAACAATCAAAGTATTTTCACATTATACCTAGGTATACTCATACACATATAAGAAACCAAAATATTAAATTCATGGTAAGTGGATTTTAACATCACATGCATTCTCCAATTATGTGATATATAATCCCTTTGTATCTAATCATCCATACAAACATATTCATGCAATCATCAATAACTAACTATATTAGTGGAAACATTATCATCATAATGACCACAAATTTCTTTATCTACATTGATTACCATTTCAATACTTGCATCCTCAGCATTTGAGTGTAGGATCAATGCCATAATACCTACTTTATCACGTGAGGATTAGAGGGGTATTACATCCTCCCCACCTTGGAATTGACTTACACCTATAATTCATAAATACTAAGATGAAAACATCACACACATTAGTATTGAAACTTCTTTACCCAACCTCAAATATGCATCTTTTTCTTGGATATAAGCAACAAAATTATTCCTAAAAAATTATTAACCTAATGAATTAGTTATCAAATGCATTCATTAAACATACATTAATCATAAAGAACAAAATGAAACATTATTCTTCACCCAATCAAATATAATAACACACCAATTCACTCCTTTTCATTAAATATACCATCACTTGGAATAAACATTCTAGCATGAAATAACTTCATATTTTAGTATTTTAACATGGGAATTCATAAAACACAATAAACACAATAGATTTACACCCTTCAAGCAAGATAATTAATTTTTAATATTTATATGCAACAATCACATGAAAAGATAATCATTTACACAAACAATACGCACATACATACTCATCCACATCACTGGGTAGTACACATCACAAGGTTACAAAGTGGACATGTCTCTTTAGACAAGTACCCACACTTTTCCAATAGTGTATCCCAAAGACCAACACCTATAGCTCAAAATCCATAATCTATAACTCTCACTCAGTGGCTTGATGGTGTTAGACCACACACATATATGTTGAGACCATCCATACAAGACCACAATGTATATCCCTTGTTTGCATAAGGTGGTTAGCCTCCAAGAGATAGTCACTACACTTAGGTTGGTAGTGGCTCCTAGCTGCATAATATCTTCACATATCCCCATCCCCAAGGTTCCCTACATCTTGTTGGTTGAAAATTGTGTAAACTGGGGAAGTTCAAAAAATTATGGTTTCAGCTACAATACACAAGATTAAATCTCTCCTAATTATAAGGGAAGGCTCCCCCTTTTGCTTACTACTCTTCTCTACTTAGAATAAAACTCTACCTATGAATCATAATCTAAACATGGGCGGTACATCATCTTAATCTCTTTTTAGAATCGATGTTATTCTTTTCTCTTTCTTCAAAAAAGAAGTTACAATTAGAGCAGTATTAATTTAGACAACTTTAAAGTTACTATTGAATAACTCAAAGTACACTAATGAAAAATACGAATAACAAGAAGCAAAGTTTCCATGAAAACAAAAAGTCTTTTGTTGCTTCCCTAGGACGAGAAAATAGCACTTGAGCACAAGGTCTTCAAAACAATATAATCCTATCAACCTTTAATCAATAACTTCTGTAACCCAAAATGAACTTTACAAGATAACAATACAAAGCACAAAGTCTTTGAATTGATACCTATTTACAACTTTATAAATTTTCACTCGAGATAACAAAGTAAAGCTCAATGTATTTAAATGGTTATCTTTGTACTAATTCTACCTTACAAATGTTCAAATGTAACACAAAATTCACAAAACAAGAGTTGTTCTACTCTTTAACAATAATTCTCCACAATGCTTTTACTTAATCAAAACAAGATTCTACAATAAGAATGACATAAGAACACTCTCACCATAAACCACAATGAATCCAATGCAAGGTTTGGATGCCAAAGATGTTCTCTTATTTGATCAGGTTTGCAAAACAACAATATGAACTCAAAGTTTCATTTTGCTCTTCACTTCTGCAAAGTTTTGTTGCATAAAATTAAGATAGATTCCCTTTTACAATAAGCACCCTCATATATATAGGAGAAGGGCTATGAGAAAAATTAGGAAAAACTCAAATAACTATGACTAAGTCAAAAGTAGAGTTTGATTTGACTTAGGACTTGTGCAATCCTACATGCAAAAATGTATATACAAAATGGCACTTGAAGTGTCAATTTAAATTACAAAATGCCACTATACTAGAATTGCAATAAAATAAACTAAGTGTCAAGAGACACAACTTGTTTCCAAAATTCTTCACTAATGGAGTCTTCATGTTCTTGCTTGGTAGCCTTTACTTTAAAATCGTCAAGTCTTGGTATATGGAATCAAATGTCTGAAATGGAATTACCTAAATAAATTTGAAGAATTCACGGAGTTAGGCAAAAAAGACCAAAAATTGCCAACTGACATTTAAAACCCAATTTGCATAGAAGATGGATCAACACTTGTAAATTGAACTTATAGCCCTGATTTACACGTGTGTGAATTTGGTGTAAATCAAGTTTACAAAACCCCATTTACGCTTAAGTGAACAAGTGTAGTGCAAAGGTGTATTTCAAAATTGTAAGTCCAAACCGCACTTGTGAGTGGCACTATTACTAGTGACAAGGTGTAGATCAAGTTTATAAACCTGAACTACACCTAAGAAATGTCATATAAGGAAAGTGTAGTTCGGGTTTATAAACTTGATCTACACTTGTGCATATTATTAACAAAATGATGTAGTGGTGTAGCTCGGGTTTATAAACCCGAACTACATCTCTAATGCAAACAAAGGTAGGACAAGTGTAGGTCAGGTTTATAAACCTAAACTACACTTAAGGTGTGACATATAAATAATGTAGTTCAGGTTTACAAACCCGATCTACACCTTACATGAGTTTTTTTTACATGGCTAAGAAGTGGTGTGAGTTGGGGTTCAAACCTGATTTACACTTGACTATAAAATTTTAAGGGAAGTGTAATTTGAGTTTGTAAACCCGATTTACACTTGTGTGCACAAAAGAGGTGTAATTTGTATTTTTGAACCTAAATTACACTAAAACACAAAAACTAACTTAAAAGACCCAAAAAAAGGACTAGAATCTCTATCAATAATTGAGGGTCCTAAATCACGCATGAGGGTGAATAAAGACTACCCTGGAAAGCATGCTTAGAGCACATGAGCTACAAATTGGACAAAATTTGTAGGGGTTATCCCATGTTTCATCAAATCTGAAATCAATTATAATGCATCTACTTCCTCGTATACACTCAACCAAGTCCACCTCATACGTCCTTGGAGAGAAATTCACATTACAACACCAAACCAGCATTCAAAAACAAATAAAGATAAACTAGTTCAGCCACCAAAGTTAATAAATAAAAGAGAAAAGAAAAGAAATTATCAACTTCAACAATATAGTAACTAAAATCCTAGGAATTGGAAACACTAAATCAAATGTAAGAACAAAATCTATGTGCAAAAGATTCATAAATTGTGGCTAAACCATCATTGACAAAGATAAATAATTTTTTGGCCCTCACAAGCAATATGAAATAAATCACTATAAGTTGTGCATTACATCACTATGAGAAAAATTAGCCACCAAACAAGGAGGGAACAGTGTCATGGAATTTCTCTCCAATGAGAAGAATTACTCAACATAAATATATGTACATGAATCCTCAACAAAATAGATATTTGCTAACACCTTTATGGCATGCAACCTTTATGCCCAAGATTAGGGAGAACCTAGGGATGTTGTCTACATTGGCTGAGATGTGGCAAATCAAGCATAGTTCATTTCATCTCTCAAGTAGGGAGATGTTGGTAACATTGGTAGATGTTTAGAGGATTTTGAGGATACCTATTACAAGGGAGATGGTGGTATATAATCAACATGGTGATGCAGATGCTCTGCACCAAGCATTTGGTAATGAGGACCTATCGATCAAGTGAGATGGGACAATTAGATGGAGGGATATGTTGGAATTATTCCATCTACTCCCATTGATTATAACATGGATTATTGGGGCTACATGTTCCCCAATATGAAATCGCACAAGTTTGAGATGAAATGGGGCCATGCACTGGAGTAGATGATTATAGATGAGGCTCGCTTCACTTGGGGCATGTGTCTATTGGTGCACTTGTACCATGATCTCCATCAATTTGTTTACATGGGTAGCATGATTTTATCCAAACCTAGGACATTACTCCATGTAGGGGCTTACAATCACATAGCCACTTTGAGTCTAGTTTGCATGAGGTTGTGGGGTAGGACAACCCAATGTACACATGTACAACACGATCACTGATCACCAAAGGCTCGACAAGATGGAATACTAAAGAATTTATTCATGGCATTGACTCAGTGACATGGAGACCATATCTATATTGTGAGGACTAAGAGTCTGATGATATTGCATTTCCTTTTCTTTTTTCAGACCAAATGCCTCATTAGATGGATATAGTACATTATAGAGACACATCTACTAGATCGGGTGTCTCTGCTAAACCCACAATAGGATTGAGAGGGGAGGAGTAAATGAGTTTGGATCTCTTAAAATTGATCAATCAAATTATAATAAATATTTAAACATTCTACAACAATACTAAAAAACAACAACCATCAACACATCAACACCAGATTTATGTGGAAAATCTAACGGGTAAAAGCAATGGTGAGAATAATGCTCACAATAGAAATAAAATTGATTACAATATTTTAGGCTCATTTCCTAGGAGCATCATACACCTCATGGACCTGTAAAACTAAGCTGCACTATATTAGGGAAAGATACATGGACTTGCAAAACTGAGGCACATCGCTTCAAGGAAAAATACAAAGGATTGCCAATACAACCACTATCTTTCAACAACAAAAAAGAATTGAAAAAATGATATGAGAAGAATCTCCTGATCATGAAATATTCCTTGAATCTATGTATCAAGCGAACAATGTCATGGAAAATACATCTGACATCCACCATTGTCTTAGAACACTGTCATATTGAATATATCACCATCAAAGCTCTTCACAAACTGACATTTGCACATCTACAATATCAAATCTATTTGTACATAATTCACATTCACTTCAAATCTATATACACTCTATCAATACATAACTCATAAATTTTCACCCCTTAAATACAAGTTAGATAATCAAAAACCTAGTTTCAACCACATACAGAATAAACAATATTGAATCAAAATTAGCCACCCAGACCAAAAATACCCAAATCAATCCAGTCCATGAGATAGAGGAGACCCAAATCCATCGCAACCTTCTAGGTTGAATCAAATGAACCACACATTCTTTGACATCCTCCAAAGTCAACACCAAACATAACATGTAGATAAGCAATAAAATTCAGCAACTAGTTGACCAAAAACATCTTCTAATACAATATATCTAACGTGGATGTCCACACACTATGGTGAGACCCATAAAAATGTTCTAACTTAGCCTTCAATGCATATCTTGACCAAAAAGTATGATCCAATGATTATAATCCAATCGCCACACTGAAAAACATATCACAGCTGAATATACCAAGCATAGACCAACATAGCTCACTTGCAGAACAAAAACACTATGAAAGAATTAAACTAGAATACCGCACAAACCAAATAAACACATCCATTGAACCACAACATAATACTCAACATATATGCATATATATATAATCTTCACCATCTAGAGGAATGCAAAGCATTCTACCACTAGGGCATTAAGTACTCTTTTTTGCATATTGAACTTGCAACAATTGTAACTACAAATTAAACAACACTAAACAAAGAAACGTGCATCAAACTCAAAAACAACATCAAATACAGAAACCTCCACTAATACAAGATCATATCTAGACCAAACTCCATCCAGCCCATAAATTTTGGCATCAATGACAACACAACTTAGATATCCAACAGTCTCCTCCTTTGTCATTGATGGCAATACTTGAGAAATAAGCATAGTAACACTAAAATTTCTCTCCCAAAAATCAATAGTTCTCTCCCCCCTTTGACATCAAAGACAAAGGGTGCAACATGACATCTTGATCTATGCATCATTCCATGTGACATTGCTCTCCATCGACCAAAAATAAATCACATTCTCCATTGCTCCCCCTAAGAGCAACAATATCATCAATCCAAGAGATAAATAATAGGCCTTGATTCTCCCCATAGAAAGATGCACCTCATCTATGCATCTAGTTAGAGAAATGAGGGGAAATGACCCCTAATTTCAACCTGAGGTACTCAGAAGTACCCTTTGCCAACACTTTGGTAAAGATGTTCGCAACCTACTCTTTTGTAGAAATATAATCCAGTTTGATTTCCTTTTTAATAAACTTCTCTCTTAATAAATGATACCTAATTGAGATATGTTTAGTTCTTAAGTGCATTACTAGATTCTTTGAAATATTTATATTACTAGTATTATCACACATGATGGGAATAGATTCATCATATATTACTCTAATATCCTTAAGCTTTTGTTTCATCCACACAACTTGAGTACAACAAGGTGTTGTTGCAATGAATTATGTTGATGCAATAGATAGAGATAATAAATCTTACTTCTTACTTAACCAAGAAACCAACCTATCTCCCGAGAAAAATTATGCACCTCCACTTGTGCTTTTCCTATCATCAATACTTCTAGCCCAATCAAAATCTTTATATGTTTTTAGCATGAAATATTCATTCATCTTATACCAAAGACCAAAATTTGGGATTCCTTTTAAGTACCTAAAAATCCTCTTTACTGCTTGACCATGTGATTGTTTCAAATTAGCCTAAAATCTTGCAACTTAACAAACAACCCATATGATATCTAGTCTTGATTCAATCAAATATAATAATCCTCCAATCATGGAACCGTACTTCTTCCTATCAACTTCTGGAGATTTATCATCTTTTCTTATATTGTGCCTCCACAACTCACACCCCTTTTCTCTTCTTAAGAAAAGGGGACCCCCCCTTTTTTATTTTCTTGCATGTTTGTTTTTTTTGTTTCCTTTCCTCCCTTTTTTTTTCCCTTGCCCTTGTTGATCTTTGGTGTTTTTTGCTTTTTTCCTTTTTCTTTTCTTTTATTTTTCTTTTCCCTTCCCCTTCTCCTCGTTTTTTTTTTTTGTCTTTTTGAGGATTGGAGATCAGGCTTTACCTCTCCCTTTTCCGCTTTTAGGGATGGGGGAGGTCTAATCCTCGACCCCCCTTTTTTGTGTGTGTTTCCTATGGTGGTCTTTTTCAGGGATAAAGGATGTCAACATCACTAACCCCTGTTCTCTTCCATCGGGGATCCTCGATCCTTGATCCCAGATGGCCCTCCTCCCTCAAATTGGCATTTAATTCACCTTCCCATACATATAAAACAACATTACTACATCATTTCTCTCATTGTTGCTCGAGTTTTTTGGGTATCCTCTCATGCTTTTATGCTTTCTTATGCTAGTTTCCAGCTTGCATTATGATTTTATGAGTAACGAGTTTGGTGTTTAGCTCTAAGTCATTCTTCAAGGTGGGTTTGTTTTCTTTTCTTTTCCCCTTTCTTGTTTTGCATATCTTTTCTCTTTCTTTGGGTCGTTAGGGTTTCTTTCTCATTTTGTCCTCCCTCCTATTATTTTGGGGGTGACTTTAGGGTTTTTGTCTCGCTTGGTTTTTTTTGTGTTATATTTTGCTGCTTGTTTTGTTTTCTTCCTTGCCATAGTTTCTCATTTTGCAACATAGGATGATTTTAGCATCTATTTCGAGATCAACAAAAGTTGAAGCCTGAGACTAAGGTTTCCCATTTTTCTTCATGTTTATCACTTGCTTGATACACTTCGATGATCATGGTCAATCATTGATTCTTATTATCATGAATTGAGGATATTGTCATCCTTGATCCCTTCCTTTTAGAATCATCACCTCAAGCACCTCGAGATTGGGGACACCTTCATCCCCAACCCCCACCAGTTCCATTATAAGAATCAATCAAAGATCAGGGATGATGGCTTCCCTAACCCTAAAAAATCCTAAGAGACTATTTGAAAGCAGTGATCGGGGATATTATCATCCCTGACCCCTGAATGTTGTAAATCTCTAACTTTTGGGAAGGAATCTAATAAGGTGTTTTTTGCCAATTAATATAGTTGTTACTTGCTTTGTTCAGTTTCAATAATAAGACTCCTAGTACCACTTTTTAGGTGTAGAATCGGTAATGTCTAGATCAAGAGTGGTTGTGTTGAAGTTGAAATTTGACTCTTACCTTCCTCCAATGAAGTTGCATTCTTCAGGATCGGGATATTATTGATATAAATATTGATCATGCAGATTTGAATGAATTCTTGCAAAGAATGACTAGGCTGGATGGGAGAACCACTTGGGCCACTTAATTGGGACTATAAAAATTAGTTCAAGTAGTAGGGTTCCCACTAGCCTTACAATCTCCTTATTTGATAATGGCATGTGCTTACAAATACAATCTAAATGAAAGAATGGTTTATGGCCCACTCAATAATGTGATCCTAGACATCACTTCGGGTGCTATAGAGGATGCTTTCCATATCCATAAATATGATTCATATGCACATATCATAGTCACTCGTTGTGAGGCCCTACCCCGAGCCGTCATAGCATTTCAATTATTTTCATGTTAAACCTATTATTGATACTATATTTTGATGCATTATGGACATAAATTTTATATGATCCAGTGTTTGGATAACATTGATATGATTATGTCATTTACTTTGATTTGCAGTACTTTATTTTGATGCTTGAAATTATGGATGCATGCTCTATAAATGATTTAATTCCATGTTTATGATGATGATGCCATTTAGTAGATTATTGTATGTGGATGTTATCAGATAATTGGATACTTGATTTTTATAATTGAAATTTTATGTGATGTCGAATTGTATTCTTTTTTATAATATTATATGTGATTTTTGGAATTACTAATGTGCAAGTGAGATGTGCAGGAAAATTATTCCATGTGACCATGGAGACTATTCAGAGAATCAAGCCTAGGCCTATGTGCAATTGTGAAGCCAAGGGTTGTCTATTTGGAGAGACAACACTTCATTTGTAAATGTGTTTTAATTTAGAAATTGTTTAATTTATAAATTCCAAAAAAAGGGACATTTGTCATGTGTAATTTAGTGATGTGTAATTCTTTTTGTAGTGTCACTTGACACATGTGTTGTAGGATGACTTGGCATTGACATGTCTCTTTTGAGGAAATTTTTTTTACCAATGCATATTTTTCAATTATCCTAGAATGGTCCCAAGAAAGCCTTGGATAGGGAGCCATTAGAAAGCTCAACTCAGGGTTGACCTGTAGGTAAACTTTGGGTGACTTTCTAGGGGGTTAAACTAACTCCTAGGGTCAAGTTAGGGGCATTTTTAGTGGGTCATATGATGTACCTATGGATTAAGGCCAAATTTAGCCATGTGTCCACTCCCTAGGGCCTGTTTAGCCTCCCCAAAAATTGAGTTTCCCAAGTTGGTTGAATTTTAACTTTAGAGGAGCCTTCCTAGGTTAGATAACCCTCCTCATGAGTGGCATTTCTCTTCCCCATTCCTTTTACATTTTTTGAGGTGTCTTGGCTAAAGAGTTTGTAAGGTATTGGGAAGACCAACCAATGAACATCATTCACCCTTCCCAAGTAGGTTGGAAAGATTTAGGAGTGTCTTCATAGGGAATAGTTTGGAAGGATGAAGTTTGATCACCCACTCTCCATTTTGGAGACTTAGATTCTTGAGCAATTTTTGTAAGTTTTTTAGAGGATTTTGGCTAAGTCTTGAGAGGAAAAGGTTGTGGATTTGGGCATCTCTCCTACAACTTCTTTTCACCCTTTTGGTAGATTTAAGGTTGGTTGAACTCCTATCTCATGTATGTTGTTGTTTTTGAAAAGATTGTTGTTGTATTTGTTTTTCCATTGTTGTTTTTTTTCTATATGTGAAAGAAGATGTTGAGTTCTTCCCTATGTGTTTTTGGTTGAGTTTTTATGTTATTGTTTTGGGAGTTTTCAAGGCCAAACTCACCCTTGGGAGGGTAGAGTGGCCTTGGGGTGAAGGGTTGTTTGATAGCCTATAAGTGAGAGGCTCTCTTTGGAAGAGAGTGATTCACAAGGGATTTTGTGACCCTTGTTGCATAGTGATTTGTTTATGCAATGGGGGTCATAAGGGGAGTTTTGTTGGCTTGTATGCCTTGGGGGACATAAGGGATTATAGGGACAAGTTTGGAACTTGTGGATGTGTTTATTTGTAGCCTTGCTATGAGATTATGTTCTCTACTTGCAAAATTCTCCTCAAGGTACTTAGTCCACCTTCACCCCACTTGAAAAGTCACATATGTGATGTTGTTTAGCCTAGGGTTGGGAGTGTGAATGTTGTGAATTTTTCTTGCTTGTATGTGTTTGAATGTGTGTTTCTCGTCTAGCCTTGGTTCTCCTAGCTCAGGGGTGGCTTCTTGTAAGCCTAGTTTGGGAGGTGAGCCTCCATGGTCACAACCTCAATCTTTTATTGCAAGTTGCTTAGAAAATGATTGGAAGAAAAAGCTTGAAGTTGATACTATTCTTTATTTGTATTAAGAAAATAAATGTATTGGGAAGCCCTCATTTAGTAGAAATGAGAGGCTAGTCTTTGTACCTACCTATTTGTAAAACAAATTCCATGAAGTTTTAAATGTATTTATTTGACTAAGTTTTACCATGAAATCAAATGCATTTTATTTGAAGTATATTTCCTTGCAAAGTGAAGAATGCATTGTTGAAGTTATATTTTTAATGATATGTATTTATAGGAAAGGATTAAGCATGAAATTTATAGTTGTTCTTATTGCTATTTGAAAAGGAAATGAAATCATCTAAATGTTTATAGTGCAGTTTTAAATAAAAAAGAGAAGAAATGTTTATTTCTATCTATAGTTAAACACAAAATTTAATAGGCAATTGAGAAATGTTCTTTTTAATCTTACATAGCATCTTCTTGTTATTAATCAATGGATTCTAGGAAGATTTATATTGCAACTGTAAATAAATTAATTCTACTAATTTTTCTATTATGTAAATGCATGTTAAGTAGGAAAAATAAATAGACTTTCAGAATGAATATTAGTATTGAATTACATCATGTTGTTTATGGATTTAATATTTTTTTTTGAAAAGTTAGTTGCAGCTGTAAATAAATAAAACTCTGTCATATTTTTACATTTTGTAAAAGCAGTAAATAAATCTAGATATAGTTATTTAAATCAACATGTTAACTATATGTTATTGATGAGAAACAAATTTATTCTATTCTGATATTTAATAATATCCTACTGCTGAGTAAATCATTTAAGAATATAAATATATACATACATATTATATCCAATATATATACACATATATTTATATTATAAAGGGGTTAAGTTTTAATGCCTTTATATTTAAAAATTCACACACACACACACACACACACACACACACACACACACACACACACACACACACACATATATATATATATATATATATAATCTGAAAATGAAATATGTTGCAAATTTTATATTCTGGTCCATTCTAGATTTATGCATGTCTGCATATGTGTGTGTGTGTGTGTGTGTGTGTGTGTGTGTGTGTGTGTGTGTGTGTTTATTTATTTAAATATTTAAATGTAAAAAAATAAATTAATAGCAAATACAAATTCTCCCATACCCTCAGAGCCGAAGCTCCCTACGTGTTGCCTTTGGGCAGCTCGGGGCCCTCTATGGGCCGCGACCCACAGGGGCGCCCGTGGCCGCCACTGTGGGCTGCAACCTATAGTGGCGACTGCGGGTGCCACTGTGGGTCGCAACCCATAGCGGTGGTCTCGGCCGCCACTGTGGGTGGCCACCCGCAACGGCTGTCGCCTCCCTCTTGTAGACTACGAGCCCTTTCAAACCCTCCTCCTTCCAACCCCCGCAGCACATCCTTTTCGGCCTTCCTTTGGCCCTTGTGGAAAGTATTTCGCCTTCGCCTCCATGAAACCCTGCACACACACACACACACACACACAAACAAGAAAAAGAAAAAGAAAAAAAGAATATGTTAGAACAAAGTATCCCTAACCCAATTTCGGGTTAGGGTTAGCTTTGATAAGAATAAGAATGTAAGTTTAGTTAAGTAAGGATATCAAAACCCTAGTTAGGGTTCAAAAAGATAATAATATTAAAGTAAATAAGAAAGGTGGGGAAAACTTTTTAAATTTAAAAACAAAAAGATAACCCCCATGTGTAAACTAATTATTGTTTAGGAAATAAAGGATTATTTCTATTAATGAATAAAAAGGTATTTAGTTCTAAATGAAGTTTTAATAATTTAGGCAAATATTTATATGTTTGCATATATATATATATATATATATATATATATATATATATATATATATATATATATATATATATATATATATATATATATATATATATATATATATATATATATATATATATATATATATATATAAAATGTATAATGTAAAATTTTAACCTAGAAGGTCATGGTTGTCTAGATATTTGATAGTTGAAATTTAAATATCTATGGGGAATTTTAATTTGATCTTAATATAAAATGAATTTAATAGTCTAATATTTTTTTGATGGGTTAACCTTATTAGTTAAATTTAAAAGCATATGCCCAATTAATTATTTTAATATGAGTTGACATCATTTTATTTAGTCATGGAGTAATTAAATTCTATTGAGATGATTAATATCTCTCGATTCTTGTTGGAGA